>NW_027278813.1:242500-520000 GCF_046629955.1 Centroberyx affinis | reverse complement strand
ACAACGCCCCCAGGCAGAGTGACATACTGTAATCCCCCTTTCCTCTGCTCCTCTCCTCTCCTCTCCTCTCCTCTCCTCTCCTCTCCTCTCCTCTCCCCTCCTCTCCTCTCCTCTCTTTTGTAACGTAAGAGGGTTTGTTTTCCTCTATAAAGTATTCTAAATGTAGCGTAGCTAAACGAACTCTGGAGTATGCGGTGTAACTAAAGCGGGGTCCATTCTCTGCCCAGTGCGAGTGGAACTGATGACATATTCTCAGATGATCTCACAACATGTTTTGCAAATCCAAATGTCTCATCTCAGTCACGGATAGAGTGACTCACAGGTCAGGAAGATGACGATGATGATGCTGATAAAGATTTTTTCAAGGGTGTGGGAAGTTCACCCTCCAGTTACTATATTAGTTACAGTATCATCACAGAGTTATAGCAAAGTGGCTATGAGAGATACAACAGTATAGCATGAGATGGGATTTGAACCCATGCATATTAAGATATGATGTGTTTTTTGGCTGTACAAACCACCAACATCTCCTTAAACAATGATCATTTTAAATGAGATCTTATAATGACTATTAGACAAATGAGCTATACGTTGTGAGATAAAATCAATAAATCAATTTTCAGTAACACTTTAGATTAGGGAACACATATTAACAATTAACTATGGGTTTTCCCTCAATAGTTTAATAATTTCCCCCACTAATATATGACACTAGCACCTTATAACCCCTATACTGAGCAAAGCATACTAAGAGCCTGATTCATGTGCAACAACTTGCTTACTGACTGCTTTAAGCACTAATTAGGAGGTTAGCAGGCTATTGAGGGAACCCATAGTTAATGGGCTCTACTTGTAGTATACAATAGTGCAGAAAGGTGCTAATAAGTGGTTTGTAATGACCAATACACTACTCATATGCATGTTAATAAGCAACTTATTAATAGTTAATATGTGTTCACTAATCTAAAGTGTTACCCAATGTTCTGACAAACATTCTCCAACGCTTTGAATGAGACAAAGCTACAAAACATAGGAAAATGAAGCTTCAAAGAAGCAGTGTGCAAGAGGTCTTTTCTTGTTCTTTCAGAGGAGGGCAGATAGGATGTCTACTGCTTATCCCACCAGGAAACAAGTGGTTGGATGCCTCCTCGGTGTACTCGGTCCCTGGTGGTGATAAAACGGTCAATGTTCTGTCCAGATTGTTCAGGAATGCTGGCGTGGAGCTCAGTGATCCATATGTTCTTTTCCACATGGCGTAGCTATCTGGACTCTTCAGATCACATCCAAACCAATGTGTTTCATTAGAGCCGAGTCTACCGGCTGCCTGTGGGGGATTAAATCTATAAATCACGGCTGTGTTACTTATTGAAATCAGCAGTTGGCTTAGATATTCCCTTGCAAATCTGAATCGAATGATTGCTGACGTGAATAGTTTGCACTTTGCATGTACGTTCTCCACCAAAGCTGCAGGAATTGTTTGGTAGTTGGGGTCGGGGCTTTGTTAGAGGGTGTTTGTGCGTGTGTGTGTGTGTGTGTGTGTGTGTGCGCATGTGTGAGTTCATTTGTGCATCTGGTTGTTTGCTCCATGAGTGTGCTAAATAGGAGGAGCTGCTAGCCTTTACAGCCCTAGTAATAAACAAGCTTTCACTTCCCCCACTGAGGATGAAGCTACTGACAAGGGAGTCAGTAGCTCCTGCTAAGGTGTCAAAAGACTGTGCATCATAAAGCAACCCACTGCTTCCACCCCGCAGCCTGGGACTGGAGGCAGCCCCACACACACACACACACTGACACACACAAGCAGATTACATGAATCTACATGGACACACAAACACAGATGAAAGCACACATACGTACATAGACACACGCTTGGATCACTGTGATAGTGGACAGTAGACAGCACCCTTCACCTAGTTTGACTTGTCATTGGCCGGCCTGCCGAACGCTTATTGTTTAAATGAGGCTCATCAGACGGCTCATCCATCACGCCGTCTAATTATATCACTACGCACGTCTCCTTGGCAATCTCTTGTTTCCTCGCTATTTCCTTGATAATGGGCAATTAACATGAGTAAACATGGTCAGTCACTACAGGATCACACTGACCCATTAGAAGAGTACATCTTCTTCCAAATCAACTGAAAGAACATACTGTAGTGTAGTCAAGCTTCAAGTATATCCGTTTATTTTTCTTGGACAGCAGACACACTTCCCCTTCCCTCAAACCTGCCTTCTCAACTGCCCCTCAAACCGCTGGGACTGTGCAAGTACAAGGTGAACTTGTTAGCTCTTCATTGTTATCAGTGAAGCTTAGATTAGTTGTCAGCCCTCCTGGTATAGACTGATTATTCATTTCATCAACATTAGCGCCTGATATGGTGTAATGAACAATAGGCACCTACGAAGAACAATGAGACCTGATTAAGTGAACAGCCTATTAACAATAGCTCTCTCTATTTCTGTCTTTCTCTATCCCTCCCTGTAACTGCTCCACTTCTTTCAAGACTTGTAACCCACCAAAGATCAGACCCTCGGCAGGAAGAGGGTCTGTCCCCCTCAGAGAGCTCCCGTTAATCTCTAGTCTCAGCTCGGTCTTTACGACCACGCTGACGTCAAAGGCCGGGCCTTTGTTATTGTTTCACGGGGAATGAAGAGCCTCAGATGTGGGATTCCCACCAGCGCCTCGCTTCCTGTTGCAATCTAGAATAGCTGTCCTCTCTTAAAGCAGCCCGCAGCGATCATTTGGTCACCTGTGTGTCGAGAGGGCCAGCTTCGTGACAAGAAACCCAGCCTCCCAGGGGGGGCCCTGGCTGTAAATATCGCTGTTGTTGTCGAGGTGGATGTTGTACTCTGTGGGAAGGGGATGCACGGTTGTGTGTGCGCGTGCGTCTGTGTGTGCTTGTGGGCAGGAGAGGCAGAGGTGGCAGAGGCAGGGGGGATCCATGTGACTCACAGTGAGTGGAAAGGCGATGGATTATGGGTCACATGCATCTTTTGTGTTGCGCTAAGTAAGCAGGTAGGCAGGTAAGTAGGGATGGCGTGTCTTTCTCTTTCCTCAGTGGGACGGGCCAACACGTACTGTCTGGTCACGCTCCCGCGTCAGTGGCATATATGACTTATTCATACGCACAACAAATAAAATCATTAGCAATGGCCTCCCCTCACTAACCTTCTCTCTCATTTTCCCTCATGCCCTTTCCTACTGTCTTTCTCTCTCTCTCTCTCTCTCTCTCTCTCTCTCTCTCTCTCTCTCTCTCTCTCCCGCTCTACTACCTGTCCTGCTTTGTCATTCTTTCTGCTTTCCTTCAGAGGAAAAACACCCCCCCCACACACACACTTTCTCCTGCCTCAGCGGTTCATTTCTGTCTTGTGTTGTTTGTGGCGGCTCAATGAAGCGTCACTTACTAGCCCCTCGACAGCGCCCAGACTACATACTGCAGCTGGGGCTATAGAATAGATGGGAGAGCTGGCACTGCGTCGCTCCAAATAACCGGCTCTGCTTTCAGTGTTTAAATAATGGTCTTAGCACAGGGTTAATGGCAATAGGGGGAGGCCAAGTGATGAACACGCTGTTTTTGGTGAAAGTGTTCCAGTTAGTGCATGCTCCGGATGGCCTGGATCCCTGGGTTAATAGGGACTAGGGAGTGATATGTTGTCTTAATGGAAATGAAGGCTGCTTGAGGGAGGACATTACTGTGATACTTCCATGTGTGATGTTTTGAATGAGTGAATGTGACCATTATTTCTTCCCAGTGCTTGCTGTTGTTGCCTCTTTGGGGGATGGGAATTAGAGTGAATGGGTTACAGTCAGCTATTGCCCTTTTGTTATCAACATCAGCTTACATGCAAAAGGACAAAAAGCTGCTCATTGATCAGCATGTGCATGTATTCTCTCTCTCTCTCTCTCTCTCTCTCTCTCTCTCTCTCCTTTCCTCTGTCCTCCCTCTTTGTAATTGTGCATGTTTGAGAGACAGAGAGAGAGACAAAGTGCGGACATTTCCGTCGGTGTACATGCCTTTGTGTGTGTGTGTTTTTTTTTTCCTGACTTGCAGGCCTGTGTTGCGGGAAGAGATTGTTTCATTAGGCGAATATTCATGGCTGGGGAGCGCAGGCTCAGTTATTGATGCAGCTCATTGGCTTTTTTGAGGCACAATGGGTTCTCCTGATTGATTGTGCTAGACGACCGATGATGTGACACAGAGGAATGCTAGACATGTAGAGCTATGAGCTATACGTCAGAGATAAACCCCCGCTGAGCGCGCGTGCACACACACACACACACACACACACACACACACGCACACACATGCACATACACATACACATAAGAACATGTCTCTGTAATGAAGACAGCTCATTCACAGTAATGAAGAACATCTAGTCTTTTATGGGGAAGAGATTGGCCCTTGCTCAGACAAAACAATTAATATTCATGCTTGGCTGGCAACTGAATAATAGCTGAGATTGCCGGTCATCCCCCCCAGTAGGTTGAGATGATAAAGGATTGGTAGCAGTGGAGGGTTTTCTGGGTGAGCTGCTTTTTGCTTTGCTTTTTCAAACACAGCTTGGCTTCGCACCGACTGGATGGGCCAAGCTGGGCTGGCCTGAGCTGATCTGATCTGTCTTGGTTTCCCAAAAGCATATCAGGAGTAAGGCCATCTTTGTTCCATTAACTTACACGAGAAATAAGATGAATGTCGTGTTAAGCTTTTTTTTGTTTGTTTCTTTGGGGAATCGCAGCCTGGAGCTAGCCAGATTGGGTTAGAGCTGGTGCTTTTGGCTTGTGACTGTGCAGTACCATAGCTTATTAATCAGAGGAGTGTTCTGCTCTCTCTGATAAGCCTGTGTTTTGTGTCTGTTGTATTGTGTGTGTGTGTGTGTGTGTGTGTGTGTGTGGGGGTGTGGGTGTGTGTGTGGGGGGGGGGGGTGAATCTAATGCTGTGTGACCACCAGCCAGGTCCTGGGAACCGGAGCTTTGCTAATACAGACAATGCTCCACGGTGCGTATACGCTGACACACACATATGCGCGCTCACGCACATTCACTCACTTGCGACAAGAATTATGCTACAGCTATCTTTGTATTCTGCAGTCAGCACCAGCCCAGCACCCAGCAGCATGGAGGCTCATCGCCCCCCCCCCCGTTCAACCGTCTCCCTCTCTCCCTCTCCAACCTGCCCATCTGGACACATCCATTTATTCTGCCTTGTGTCTCAGTAGGGCAGCGTGGGGGTCTCAGGCAGGCAGATCAGATGCTGGCATCCTCTTGTCCATGTGACTGCCCCTGCACACTCCTCTCCCTCTCTTTGCTTTGTGTGTGTATGTGTGTGTGTGTGTGAGGCAGAGAGAGGAGAGGGAGCAAGAGAGTGAGAGTGAGGAGAAGTGTGTGCTTGTACGTGCATGTTCATGTATGTTCACTATCTGGGGAGCTTACCCAGCCGTGCACAAATCAATGGTCACATATCGATGCCGTTTTTATGAGGCACTTAACAATAAAAAAGCAATAAGCTATGACATGGATAATCTGGCGGGGCATCACAGGCATTGCAAAGCAATTATAACATCTCTGCTCCTCTCTGTATGATTTACAGTCACGCCTGCAGTCTCAGAAAGCTCTTTGATACCAACAACATTTCCAGGAAGTGAAAGGATGATTTACAGAACTATTTGCCTCGTTCCTCCCGCGCTACCTTGTATCCATTTTCAGGGTTTGAGAGTTTCAACTGATATCGAGTTGAAGTGATATCATTAGTAAATGGAGTGATTTTGCTTCTCCCCCCCCCGAGTTTGAAGTGCATAACACTCTGCGTGTGTAGGTGTTTTTAAATTGTCACCTATCACTCCTCACAGTCGATCACAGCAGAAAGCCTATGTTCACCACTAATATTATAAAATCCTGTGATTGCGTGTGGGCTGATAATATTGTTTGTGGATTTGCTCGCAGCTTCATCATGTCATCATGTCAGATTATTCATGAAGTGAAACTGCAGAGAATTACGGTAAACCGAGTGTAATTATATAGCACCTTAAATTGAACTTATGTGGGCGGTTGAGGTGGAAAACACACATGACAGCGATAAAACTCCATTTGATTAAAACTTTTGCATACAAAATATTTGCTAGGTTGTCTATCTTGATGACAGCATACTGTCAGTCCTGACTGTATATGGTGCGTCTATTGTCTTTTCTATATTTACATTTTATTGCATTTCAGTAATAGATTCACAACCTGAATTCCAAGGAAATGGATCCCATTAACTGTTTTGTTTCAACTGATGTGCTGTAAATATTTCGCCATTAAGGGTCACGGTTATCTATTTGCTGTTGGTGGTTTGATTGGCACATGTTCCATTGTCTGACGAATCTTTTTTTAAAGGGAAGGTTTATTATTTTAGAAGCCTATCCTATTGATCACTAAGCCAGTGTCCTCTTAGGATACTCAAGTTTTCAAGAAATCCTGTTAGCATTTGTTAGTGATGCTAGTGCAAATCAACTGGAAATGGAAATTTCTCTCAAAACATCATGTAAGCCATGTAAAGCCATACCTGTACTGTCATTAGCTGTACTATGAGTGAGCAGTGCAATGACTTGCACTAATATTGCTACCAAATGCTAACAGGACTCTAGTGCCTTTTAGAAGAGGCTTCAAAAAATGCCCCTCGCAGGATTGCAGGCAGTCGTTTCTCTATATTTAGAATGCCAATGCTATCGTTGGGAGTCAAACCCCAACAATAGCCCATGCGGTGTTGTTCATGCATGGGTTTGAGAGTCCTCTTCTCAACAGACTCCATTACACAGTATTGCCAAGTACAAACTCCATACTATGGTGCTTAATTGAGACCCTGCGTCCTGATCCCAGACAGATCAGATTTCTGCTGCAGCCCGATAAAAGGAGCCTGCTTCATCTTCAGGCCTGATGACCACTGAATTACCCATCATCACTTCTCCTCACACACATTCCTCCCTTCTTCTGACGAGAATATACTACATATAGAGTGAGAAAAAAGGGAGATCAACCTTTTCATAACAAAAAAATATGTTCCTGTTCCCCTGTATTTTCATATTTTTCATAACCAAGTCATTTTTTTCTCTCTGTTTTGTGTTTGGGAGACATGTGGTAGGAGTCCTGGCAGAGTGGTTTCCTCAGGGTGCCTCTATTATGTGTTGGAAGCAGCATTGTTTCCATGCATCACTAGATGCTCCTGACGTCTCTTTGTTATCAGGTGAAATAGCCATGACATACTTGTGGTGTGTGTGTGTGTGTGTGTGTGTGTGTGTGTGTGTGTGTGTGTGTGTGTGTGTGTCTGTGTGTAGCGGGTGTGTGGGTGACGTGTGTGGATGAGCAATGGACGTCACACAGCCCCTCTCCACACGGCATGCAGCCATACCTCCTCATCATTCTGTCTCTCCCTCCTCTGCTAACTCTATCCATCTCTGCTCTCCCCCCCATCTCTCCGTGCCAGTCTCCTTCTCCGACTCTGTCCTCCATCATCCTCTGAATCTGCCCCTTCTTCCCCTACTGCTCTGCCCTTTTCTAACCTTTCTCTCTCCTCTCTACCTTTGTCCATTTTTCCAATTTGTTCCCTCCTCATCCCTCTCCTTCGGCTTGTCTATCCATAATACATCTCTCCTAATCTTTTAATCTGTTCAACCCCCCACCCCTCTCCTTTCAGCCCTGTTGTTCACCTATGCCCCCCCCCCCCAGTGATGTAGTGGTAAATAAAAAGGTATACCATGACCTCCGGTCTGTGATCATTAAAAGTCAAAACAACCACCGATACATACAGGAAAATCAATGATCTATGCAGAAAAAAATTAATTCACAGAAGATCCATTCTGTCAGATAACTCACATCGGTCTGATACTGCTTACCATGATGTGTCACACGAATTTTGCTCATAATGATTTATGACAGCCTAAAAAAAGGTGGCTAAACTGGATTTAGGTGGGTTTACCCTCCACTACCCCCCCCCCCCACCCCCGCCCCCGCCCCCGCCCCCCCAAACACCACCCCCCCACCCCTCTCCTCCTGCTTTGTGTTAGTGGAGAAGATGCAGCTCCCAGAGAGGTTTGCTGATCATCTCTCTCTCTCTCTCTCTCTCTCTCTCTCTCTCTCTCTCTCTCTCTCTCACTCTCTGGCTCTCTGTCCCTCCCAATTTTCCTCAGTGTCTCTGCCCCCTACCTCTCTTGCAGAGAGAAAGAGAGAGAGAGAGAGAGAGAGAGAGAGAGAGAGAGAGAGAGAGAGAGAGAGAGAGAGGGATGCTGGCTCCCAGAGGCAGACTGCTCATCCCTCAATAACTCCAGCTGGCTCCCTGTGGTGCTGAGCTGTCCTCAGCCACTCAATTACTCCCCTCCATAAAGACGTACAGATGGGCTGGGATACATACATGCACACGTACACAACAAAAACGTGCACACATGCCAGTTTGCACACATGTGCAGTAGGCTACACGCGCACATGCTGATCAAGCAGCAACGCTCCCTTTGCAGGTTGTTCCTCTTCTCTCAGGCTCACAAATGGAGAGAAAGACAAACCTTTTCTCACCTCCAGGATTGGACTTCAAATCTCTCTCTCTCTCTCTCTCTCTCTCTCTCTCTCTCTCTCTCTCTCTCTGTGCGTCTTGTTGTTTCTCTTTTCTCTCTTTCTGCCACTTTCCCCTCTGTCTCCCTTTCTTTTTTTTCTCTCTCTTTCTTTCTATCAACCTCACTGTGCATCCACAGGCGGTTAATGAGAACACAGCACAGATTGGCTTACCTGCCTGCCTTCCTTCCTGTCTCTGTTCAGTAGAAAACAGCACAGAATCTGACAATGACTCACACTCAGTCAATCAAATACACCAATAAAGCACAGAAAATAAAGACACCCACACTTAGATATGAAGGCACACAAATACACAGGTTAATGCAGGGGCGGTTACGTAGCTATAATGGTCATTTCCTAAGGTTATGAAGGGTCAGTGGAATGGTCTTGTGTGTGTGTGTGTGTGGCATTTCTGTAGCATAAGTGACTTGGTAGAGCTGCAGGCACAGTGCTGCTGAGGTGTCCTGTTGTCCTTGCCAGACCCCCTGCCAGAGGCCTTTTCAAACTGCTTATTTTGACTCATTACTTTTTTTCATGTCCATTTCGCTTCCTTAATATACAGTATGTTCTCTTTTTCTTTTACTTCTTATACCATTATCCCAAACGTCTGCTCTTCTTCTATGGAAAGAGCCGGCAGAGCATTGCATTTGAATTGCATGAATTTAAATTTGGCATGCTCATATTGAACCACTGTATTCCATTTTTTTTTTTTTTTTAAATAAATGGAATAAAAAATTAATTTGTAAGGCACAACTTGAAATTGAATGCAATTGCTGAACAACTGAACAACTGAATGTGATTATTTTTGAATAAAGTTTTTGAATTAAGTCTCAATTCAAATTCAGTTTTCTCAATTCAGATTGAGCTCTCTGAGACACACATCCAGGGACTCAGGAAAAGCAGACAGCGTACTACCTCTACTAGTTGTGGCCAGGTCCGGACATATGCTCTCTGACATGGCTTCTGGTCCTTTGGTGAAAGTTTCTGACTGAAAGTTAGTAGTGAAAGCAAGTGAAATCAGTGAGTGCAGAAAGTGCAGAAATCAGATGAGTGAAAACTACTAGTAGTACCACTGTATGTATGTATCTCCAACAGTGGATTTAATTTTTCCTTGTTTGCTTTTCCGAAGTCCCCAGTTGTGTGTCTCTGAGAGCTCAGTTTGAGTTGAGAGAAATCAATGTGAATTTAGAAAAGTGAATTTGAAAATATAGCTAAAAGTTGGATTCAGTAACTAGAAGGCACTCAGTAGAGCGCAAAACGACAACTCTGAACAATTCTCCAACTTACAAAGCTGGAGCCTTGTAATTGTTTATGTTTATTATTTTCTGAGGAAGTAGCCCATGAATGCAGTGCTGTTTAGGAGCCGACTCGGAAGTCACAGATGTCAGACTTTCCCACCAGAACTGAAATGCAGCATAGTAGTCGTGGCTAAAAAAACGATAATTGTCTAATAGTGGAAGTCCTAGATTCAGACCATCACTAAAATCTAATTAACTGATCATTGGGCCAAGGGCTATCTGGCCACTAGTGGTGGACGATATAGACAAATTTTATTTTAATAAAATGTATTTTTAGAATTTTGGACAATAACGTCATATATCTTTTTATTTGGAACATTCACGCAAACTTTGCGCAAACACAATAGACAATAGAATTCTGCTACTTATATATCAAATTTCAATCTCCAGATGCCAACAAATCAGTCTGGCGTCAGTCAGAGGTTGCTCCCCTTTGTTCTTCATCATCTTGATTGTGTTGGGTTTGATCCTGTCGGGGGTTTACAGGACACGCTTCACTCTCCTCCTGCATGTCTCCTCTCACAGACGTATGGGGCATAGTGGCTCAGTTCCATTTCACAATATCGTTTCAGTTGTGGTTGAAACAGTATTGTAAATTCTCTACTGGTTCACAAATTTATAGGTATATAGCGATATACCGCCCACCACTACTGTCCACCAAATTTCATCTAGAGCTGTTACTTTTTCAGACAAACAGACTGGAGTGAAAACATAACCTCCTTCCAACTTTGTTGGCGGAAGTAATAATTACATTCAATTACATTCAAGCCATTTGATTCAATTGCAAATTGTGTCTTACAAATAAAAAAAAATTATTCAACATTATGAAAATGAAAAATTCACATTTATGCAATTCAAATACAATCTGTTGGCACAAATCTCAAATCAGCTTTTTCTCTCCTCTATCCCTCTCTCTGCCTCTTTTCATTTCTCTCTCCTGGCCAGTGATCAGTGGTGGTACTGCAGAGGTTGTGTTATGGACTGACTGACTGAGCTTCCATCTGCTAAGATTGGCAACAGGAGCAGTCAAGCACATACACACACACTGCTGCGGGTTCTATAGGGCTTCCTATTGCCTCATGTCTGCTGAGCTGTCTCTGACTGCGGTGTGTGTGTGTGTGTGTGCGTGTGTGTGCGCGCGCGCGCGTGTGTGTGTGTGTGTGTGTGTGAACCACATTGTGTATTGTAACCTAACCTGATTTATACTTACTATGTTACTATGCATGGAATAGTCTATCAGAGTGTATGGGCACTGCTTGTTTATGCATCCCTCTGTTTACAGTTGATATTTGCCTGTCACACACAAAACTGTGCTTGTTCTCAATTCTAGCTGCTTGTATGGCCTCACATTTGTTGATTTTCTCGAATCCAAGTCAAGAATGGCACATGCCTGCTGTTGGAGACAAGGAAACAAAGCTTCTCTCTCTGTCTCACTCTCTCTCTCCCTCTCTCTCTCTCTCTCTCTCTCTCTCTCTCTCTCTCTGTCTCACACTCACTCTCTCTCTCTGTCTCACACTCTCTGTCTCTCTCTCTTTCTCTCTGTCACACACACACAAACACATCATACACACACACACACAGCCCTCTGCCACGGCAACAGAGGAAACAAACATGGTTTCTCACCCAGTCTGCAGTGCTTTCACTCACATTAGACGCCAACCGCTGTGTCACTCAAAGCCACAGAACACAATCCATTGAATACAATAGCAGCTTAGTGTCAGACACAGAGCAACAGTAAACTGTATGGTACATTATATCTGGGGTTTTACAGCTTAATAACTTAATGAGTGTTCCTGCTGAGAGTAGCCTATCCCACACCAAATGCTTTATATCAACATAAAATTCTGCAATTTTCTGTTTGCGTAGAGAAATTGGACGTTGTTTTGCATCATATTGGTCATGCTGGTCAGTGTTTCCCACAGGTTCCTGGGTTATTTGTAGTGGTGGGAACCTGGGGTGTGCAAGAGGAACAGAAAATAATCTGTGTTAATATGTTAGTTTATTAGTTTGGAGTGGCCTGGTATTGTGTTTAGCCACTACAAACGAGTCAAGAGAGAAACACTAAAGTTTGAATTGTTTTGTACAAGCCTACAGAGTGCAGAGGGTGAAATATCCAGGTGGTACAGCTACAGTGTATTGAAGAGATGTAATCAGCAGCAATAGCATCAGCATCACCCTGTTCTCTGCCATCACTAGCTTGGTCAACTCTACACTGGCTCTCTGACACACTGGCCCACGTTTCACTTAGAGCCAGTTAGCAGGTGAATAAGCCAGGATGTTTTTCATAATGTATTTACAATGCAGGCAAGCAGCTGATTAAGGCCACATCCTTTATTCAACATGTGGAGACAGAAGCAGGAGTAGAACAGGATACTGTGTGTGTGTGTGTGGGTGGTGGGGTGGGGTGGGGTGGGTGGGGGGTTGTACTCTGATGTGATGTATGCAGAGGGCCTGTCTGTCAAGTCTGACACATACAGTTATAATTACCACACTGTCATTAAAATGACTCAGTGTGAGTGCCTGGCAGGCTGCTTTATTGCTGGGTTTAATCTATGACCGGTTCACATCTCATTATTAATATGGTAATGGATCTCCTTGAAGAGATTAAGGGATGGAGTGGATGGTAGTGACGGTAAAAGCTATTTTAGATTTTAGAATCAGAGAGGGTTGTGGGGGCTGGGGGGGGGGGGGGGGGGAGTGATAGAGTACTGTAGTTTTCTGGTGTATGGCTTTTCTTGCTGGGTCCTTTTCTGGTGGGTTTTAGTAAGATGTGAAATTGGAATACTCTTGATTTTATGTGACTTGTCCATAAATATGATCTGACATTACATTTCTGCTGTTTTTGTGTACATATATGTGTGTGCGCGTCCTCAGGTGTGTGTTCGTGTTCAGGCTTGTGGTCGAGGTCGTCTGTGTCTTTGTGCTTTCAGTCTAACAGCTTTATTTGCTGTCTGTAAACGCCGTCACCGCGCTCTTCCTCCCAGCACACAAGGAGGAAACCCTTTCAGTAATTGGCCTTTCATCGGTCAAGACATCCATCCCTGCTGCTCTCCTCTCTCTGTGGAATTCTTAAGTAAGCCGCAGAGCAGACACCAGACGGACGAGGCGTATTACATGACTGAATAACGTCCCGCCACATCCCATAATGCCCCTGAAACAAAGTCCCATACAGAAGTCCTCCCCGCACGTCCAAGGACTTGCGCGTCAGCAGAAACCGTGCCGATGTACATATGAATAATGCATGGCAGAGGTTTTGGGGGATTTTTACACTCCCCCGAGCAAATAAATCCTTCAAGTGTCATAATGTTGTGTGTTTATGTGAGGCGCTGCTTAGGCGGTATATCCAGGAGATTAGATGTGGTAATCTTGGTTGGAATTCTTTACTCTGTTGGCTTTTATTCATCACTCACCAAGACACCTCTGCACTCTTACTCTCTCTCTCCTAGGTATTCAGTCTTCCCCTATTCGGTCCTCTCTCGATGTGGAATCAAACATCCCAAGCCATCACCGTTCTTGGGCAACACTTTGCTGTTTCGCCAGGTAAGACATGGCTGTGGAAGGTTTGATATAATCTCTAACATCTGCTGTGCATTCTGCATCCAACTTGTGAGATTTTCCTCTGGTTTTCTAGTCTTTTGTCTTCAGCAAAGCATTTCACCCGTGTCAAAACCACTTAAGACCTTGAGTCAAACACACACACACTCACACACACAGACATGTTACCCCCTAAGGTGAGAGAAATCTTGCTTCCAACATATTACTGCACTTCATTAGATTTGTTCATTAAAGAAGGTTCACAAGTAATGACTTCTTGTACCATGTGACCGCTAAATAGATTTACGTATTGATAATTGCATTAGTTTTATGATGAATATGTAAAAGGAAGGAAAGGAAAGTGGGCGTGTTTAATATCACTGAATTAATAACGTTTTATTTAATCTCAGCCTCAATTCTGCCATGGTGACAAAGACACCGAGGTTTTTCAATGCCATGTGTTTCACTGAAGGGATTATCAGTTTAACACTTGAATATACAAAATATGTCTGTATTCGTATGAATAATTTCTATGCTGTTATCACAGCGACTTTGAAAAATGAAAAAGGCAAAAATGAAGGATAACCAGTTCTTAGTTAAGAAGGATATGTACTCTTGTTCTATGTTGTCGTGTAACATTAGAGAGCATGTGGATGTGTCTCTGCAGAGCAGATCCTGATGGGGATCAGGGATCAATACTCAGTGGGCCGGGCAAGGTGGGCGCGACCCCCTGCCGCTCTCACTGCAGACATACAGTATTAACCCGCTTGGTTGTGACAGCCATGGCTTTTCCCTTCACCCTCAGCCTCTCACTGAAGCTCTCTCTGCCTCTGTGTCTTTCTCTCTGTTTTCATGTCTTTCTGCTTCCCTGTAGGTCCGTTGTCTTCTGAGTCTTCTCTTTGAATCTTTCTGTTTTCTTTCTGTCTTTCTGTATGTCTCTCCTGTACATTACAAACTTTACATTTGTTAAAGCAAGTGAAAAAGTCTGCTAGTGAGGTGAGATGTTTCTGCTTGTTTCCAATGCAGTTTCATGTTTCTGTATTTTTTTTAAACAAATCTCAATATCTTGAATATGGCAGATCACTCCCAAAGAAAATGGCACTTGATTCAATAAAATTCTTGTTCAAATTGGTTTGCATTGGGAACAAGTGAAATGATCTTACCCCCATTGACAATTCTCCCACTTATTTCATGAAAAGTAATATTTTAAGACTCAATAAAGATTAAATAATTTGTCATAATGGATACTTTTGCAGTGCATTCTTCTCCTTCTCTTGGGTTTTCCCCTTATCTTCTTTTTCGACCAGGTTCCCTCCCTCTCCCACTTGCCCCTTCTGGTCTATTGTTCAACAGCCTGGCCGGTGTCACTGTCTCTCCTTGAGGAGTGTTAGCTGAGCTGCAGTCTCACTCAGTCTGTGGGAGGGCTGCTGGCCGTGGTTAAATATGCATGCAGCCTCGCCTTGCCTAATGATTCTGCAGCGTTTGGGTCTGAAGAAGATTCACTTAAAGAGCTTTAATGATACCAGCCACAAGGCCCACAGGGGCAAGGTAGAACAGGTGTGTGTGTGTGTGTGTGTGTATGTGTGTGTGTGTGTTTGTGTGTGAGTGTGTGTCAGGGTTGCTATAGTTTTGGATTTTTCATTACTTTTTATTTTTATATAGCTTTCAATTTTTATTTCAATTTGTTTAGTTTTTGTTAGTTCAGTGTGGATTTGGTAGTTTTATTTTTGATTTTTTGATTTTTTTTTGAGAAATGTTTACAGTAAATGTTTTAAATGTTTAAATGTTTAATTAGTGTTTGGTTTCAGTTCTAGTTTTAGTATTTTGGATAGGGGTGGTATTTTTAAAAGTACAATAGAACAGGTTTTTGTATATTTTTGCAACAGGTATGTAATAGAAACAATAAAGCATACATTCTGTTTAATAATTAGACGCATACATTTTTCAATACATCCTCAACTAACTTAAAGTTGGGACCACTTGTTTGTTGCCTGATATCAGATTGAATGGTCATTTCACTTCAAATGGACACAACAGTCCATAAAATATGCAGATTCTTCTTTTCTTTTGTATTTTCCGTTCACTATCAATATCACAACCTTTGATTGCTCCTACATGGAAGCACATGTTTGCTTTTGTCTCTGCAGCATGCCTCTGCACCAAGGTTATTATAATTAACGGAAACTAAAATGGTGTAGATGAAGACTCTGCCTAAAAGAAAAGCTGATACAGAAACTATAATCTGCATGACCAAAATTTAGATAAATAAAATAAAAATCAACATGAGATCTGTTTAGTTTCATTTATAAACTGTGAACATTTGAACGCTCTGTGAGTGAAGTGAAGAAAGGGAATGAATGAACTTGTTCAGCTGGCAGCTTCGGGCAGTCGGGTTGGAAAAGATGGCAGTGGAGCCCCCTTGCTGTGTGATGGCAGGGAAGGCTGAGGCTGTGACAGACTGCGAGGGTGTTGCTGCTGCTCCTCTACATTTTCTAAGTCTATCACTCAGAGAAAAAAATAACCCATCCATCTGGCCTTGATGGAAGATGATTCAATTTGTTCAATTTCACGTTCTCCCGAGAAGTACAGTTCAAATGGTGCTTAACACAAGGGAGGAGTCTTTTATGAAGAGCAAAGGGCCAGCACTTTAAAAACAGAAGTCCATCACGTCAGGCTGCCTGTCTCTTTCTCTTTTCTGCCCCTTTTCTTTCTCCATGTGCAGCCTTCACTCCCACAATAGATATATTCCCATTTTTTTGGATAATGTTCATTGAAACAGGACAGGGACTAGACTACAAAACACATATCACTGGGTTGAAACCAGTGCAGTGGCCAATCAGTATAATTCCCAGGTATTCACTGCAAAAACATCTCTTAAAAAAAAAACAATTGAAAATGTCAATGGGGTGAGATAATTTCATTTGTTATTTTCAAGCGGATTCTCAAAGCTCCAATTGGAAACAAATGAAATCATCTTACCTCATTGACAGAATTTTCACTTGTTGTAAGAACAATTTGATTTTAGGATTCCCTACTAGACTAAACAACTCGTTAAAATGGATATTCATCTGCAGCGTTGGTTCAGTCAGCCACTAACCCACTACCACCTCCTCTGTTCCCTGAATACCCAGCAGTACATTAGCCAGAGAGCTACTATTACAGTCTTACAGTTCCAGAGAGCAGCTATGGAAAGCTGAGTGTGTTACAGTAAGCCCCCACAGGTTTAATGGCACAGACTTCTCTCACCCCCTCACCAGTTCATAGCCAGCTCTCCCCAGGAGCACCAAGGTCACGTTAAAGCAGAGGACACAGCAGCCTCTGTGTGTGTGTGTGTGTGTGCGTGTGTGTGTGTGTGTGTGTGTGTGTGTGTGTGCGTCTGTGCATTTGTGCATGTTTGCTTGTGTTTGTGCACCGTTTGTGTGTGAATGTGTGTGTGTCTCACTCTACAAAGGCAGAGGAGAAAGAAGGGTCATTAGCAGGGAATGGTGAAAAGGGTGAGGATCTCTCTCTGTCTCTCTCTCTCTCTTGCTCTCTTCTCTCTCTCTCTCTCTCTCATTTTCTTTCACCCAAATGTGGCTGAGCGCGAGGTCTCGCTGTTCTCAAACACAAATGGAAGTGTCTAATCCCCCTTGGTAAGAGAAATTCCGATAGGACAAACTTCAGATCATTCTGTGTTGCGTGGAGTCAAGAGTGTTGTATTGATCTCCTCTATCTGTGATGAATCCACAATTAGAGTCATGGCAGGCCGCTGGGGAGCCTGTCCTCTGTTTGATTGAGCCTGCCCTCTTTGCCTTCACAGCTATGTGGATGAAACATTAAGCGGGACCGAGAGAACTTAAGTGTAAGAGTGTGTTCATGTGTATGTTCATGTGTGACAGTTGTGGCAGGCAGCAGCTACTTTTATGTGACAGCAGCAATAAAGGTCTGAGTCAAAGGAGGAAAGGAGCAATTCAGAGAGAAGGAGAAAAAGAAGATAGAGGACAACCAAGATACAGTGCCAAGATGCTCATTGACATTACAGGCAGGGAGGGGGCTGAGAGAGAGAGAGAGAGAGAGAGAGAGAGACATTCTTAGACAGAGTGGAGAGAAAGACACTGTTTTGGCTGATGTAGTGCTATGAGGGGATTTGAGTAGTAGGTACACACCCCTTATTAATTAGTAAAACAAGGAAAAGACCTATTCTGAGGGAAGGAGAAAAAGAAGATAGAGCAGAACTCAAATACAGTGTATTGCCAAGATGCTCAGCAACGACAGGGTGGGCAGGAAACAGAGACAGACAGAGAAGGATTCTTAGAAAGAGAGGAGAGAAAGACATTATTTGGGCAAATGTAATGCTATGAGGGACTGTTGGTTGTGGGCACACACCCCTTATGAAGAGGGTGAGTTGGGGGCTTCAGACTGCAGGAATGCTGGTGTCAGGCCCGCCTGGTCCCAGGAGCGGAGAGGAGAGGCAGGGGGCATCCTGCCAACTGTGTCTGCAGCTTAATTAACTCTAAAGCAGGCGAACTGTGGGCTGCCCCGTCGCCTTGCATATCAACGACCTGAACACTTTCTAAGCACCTTAACAGACAAGCCCTCCTTTGTGAGCCAGAGGAGACTATTCAGTGGAGGCCAGTGGAGCCCAAGGAGCTCCTCTCTTGTCTCTCGCATTCTTCGTGTGACGGGCATGTAGAGGTTTCGCCGCATAAACATTTGAATGGTGGCTATGGTTGTAGTCTGTGAAGATCTGCACCCTGATTGAGAGCTGGGGCTCCCCGTTTTTTCTCTCTCAAAAAGCAACAGTGAAACCTGTTCAACTTTTCCTGTTTGTGGCAAAAAATCTTGAGATGAAGACATTATTCTTTCAACAGATAAAGCTAGCATATGTGATTATAATAAAGCAATTATTATATAAACTGCTTCTGTTTGTCAAGTCCACAAAAAAATAAAAACACAATCTAGCATTTTCAAAATTTTCACTAGTTATCATTTCATCTTGCCCCCACTGCCTTTCAAGCATGTTGTATTGAGGTTATGTCAATGCAAGTTTAGGTTGTATCTGTGAAGTCATGACTTGTATTTGAGTGTTTGCGGCCACAGTATGTGATCTGTTCTTATGTGGTGTTTGAGAAGGTCAAACCTCAAGATGAAGCTTTCTCTAAGCCTGGGGCAGCGTTCCCATTCCCTCTACCGCTAGTACTGGCTCTACCAGCCACTGACCTCTAGTGGCCTGGGATGGGATTCATCAACCCCCTTTTACTGGGAATGCTGATCCAAAATCAGTTTGTCCCTTTCACATTAGGGTGAAAAATAAGGCAATGGTCAAAGGTACAGTGGTCTGCGATTTGGGAACAGCAGTCTTGATAAATATGGTCCACAATATTTGTTATCTGGGATATCCAACACACTAAATTAAAAATGCTCATTAAATTGAAACTGTACATTATAGCTTATGTCTCATTACCATGTACAAAAACAAAAGCCAAGCTGAATTCTCTCTTCTCTCCTTCTGTAATTTGTGTGTGTATGTGTGTGTGTGTGTGTGTGTGTGTCTGTGTGTGTGTGTGTGTGTGTGTGTGTGTCTGTGTGTGTGTGTGTGTGTGTGTGTGTGTGTGTGAGTGTTTATTGTTTCAGAGATGCTGTCAGTCTACCGCTCATATGACGATCATATGACGTACACACACACACACACACACACACACACACACACACACACACACTCAAAAACACACACCCCACATACAGGAGCAGTGCAGAGGTCAGGACTGATGTATTCTACTGAGAGCCCACCATGATCCATGATGAGATCAAGCTGGGTTATTAAATTTGGACCCGCTGGCTTCTGTAGGATAGTTGGCTGGCTGACCTTGACTTGCTGGCTGGCTGCTAGCATGATGACTGACTAGGTTTGTGGTAGCTGGCTAGCCAGCAGGCTTATTGACTAGATGTATGCTTGGCAGGATTGGCTGGCTGGCTGGCTATAGTTGTCTTGAGTGACCTTTTCACTGACGTATTGTCTTGTTGGTTTGTTGGTGACAGGGTGGCTAAACGGCTGGCATAGGGGCTATGTGGCTGGTTTTGAGCAAGCTGACTGACTTCATGCAGGTTGACTGACTAGCTTGCTGCTCTCTGGATGGTTTGCTGCTGTATATTTCATTAGGCCATCAATTTCCCAGCAGCTCCACTGTCACACAGCAAACCTCTCACACACATCTGCTATCACAGACACCTTTATCGTCCTGTACAGCACAGCACGTGCTGAGAGTACACATGGATACACCACACACACACACACACACACACACACACACACACACACACCAGCTTGGTGATATTGTAATCCATACATAATTTAACACATTCACAGAAACAGGTATAGCGCTACATGCATGCACATGTGTGCACACACACACACGCTCAGCACTCACGGTGTTCACTTGAGAGATACAAATATTTGAAGAGACATTATACAGAGGAAAAAAAAGATTACATGGCTCAGTGATCTAAGGAGCATACCATGAAAGCACAAAATCCTGGGTTCGAATATAGTTTATTACTTTCAACTGTAAAATGAAGGTGAAAATGCCCAAAACAAAGTATTTAAAAAAAGATTACATGTTACACACTTTATAAGTGTTTTTTATTATTATTATTATTATTATTATTATATTTTACTCTATAAAATAGCTAACATAAAACTACATGGGCTCCATATTTCTATTTACACTGAATAAGATCTTCTGTATTTTAAATATAAAGAAACAAGACTCTAGACACATTTTTTATTAGCCAGCATTTCTATATGGCGTTGGTGCCCTTGTGTTCTATTTTGGCATATCTCTATTCCTTTGGTCTCATTTAGTTACAGAGCAGCCTTTGCACTACATAATTCCTCATTTTCTGGACTGTAATGCAGCTGTTCTGGTGTTGCTACCAGGTTGGTTCTTTTGCAGTTGGGTTTTTGGAGAGTGAGGGTTAATCATGTACTACCGGTGTTACTTAGTTGAGATACCCATGAGGTAGATGCATATGCTGGGTATGTAACCCCTGTTGCTCTCACCACTAAGGTTGTTGTTCATGTGATCAACTTTTGAGTAAAGTTGTCTCCTTACTCAAAAGGCTGTGTGTGAGTCTTCTATTATGGCCCAGCCAAGCCGCTACATTGGTGTCAGATGTAGGATGGAATTGTTGGAAGAAGTGCAAGACTTCCTGAGTCAGCTACAATTTGAGAGTACCTCCCAGACCAGTTGGAACCAGTGTGCCACCTGTTGGAAGGAAGAAAGAAGATGAGCTTTCTTACCACTGACTGAATAAGGTAGAGGACCTGAAAAGTCTGGATAGAGCATCAGCCTCAGGGAGGGAAGAAGAAATCCACCACCCTCTTGTGTACCAGGAAGCGTGGGACACCGTGCAAGTTTGTGATCTGCATGCCAGACTGAAACATTGTTGCAGTGGCTTGGGAGTATACGAGATGGGTCATGTCCAGTCAGGCCCAGCCACCCTAGCCAGCATCCACACAAAAGAGGAGCGCAGCCCAAAAGAAACCCTAATAGAAATTACAGGGAGAAATATAGTCAAAAGATGCTACAATGGAAGCGAACCCTGAGAACCTTACATGGCCCAGTTCTAGTAGGCGGCTTGGCACAACAGCTGGGGTTCTAAAGAGATGGCAGTGCAGCTAGCCCTTGCTCTGGAGGAAAAGGCCCTGCAGGTGCTGCTGGACCTCAACCCACAGCAGCAGTGGGATTTCCAGGAATTGACCACAGTTTTGCAGCAGAGGTTTGGCAGATGTGATATAGGGGCTGCCATGAGGGAAAGCCTCCAAAAGCCTCTTCAGTTCTCCACTCCATTGGCACAGGGAAACAGGGCAGGGTTGGATCAGTGAGGGAAGTGCTGCCCCTGGGTCTTTCGGATGCCCTCGAGAACTACCTCCCACGAATTGGCCAAGTTGGTGAGAATCATGGACAGCTTTGCAGCTTGGGAGGAGGACTGCCAACACACCAGATTGGACCAGCATGATATAGACATAGACTCTGCAGCACCCATCTGCCAGAGACCACACCATCTCTCCCTTGCCTTGCAGGCAGCTGCTGAAGAGAAGGTAAGGGAGATGGGAGCTGCTGGGATTATAGAGCTGTCTAACAGCCCTTGGGCCTCTTCCATTGTCCTGGTACCGAAGAAAGATGGTACCCCATGATTCTGTCCAGACTTCAGGGGCCTGAACGGTGTCACTAAGAAGGATTCTTACCGCCTCCATTGCATTGATGACACCCTGGACCTGGTCATTGGCTCATATTGGTTTAGCTCGTTAAACCGGAGGAGTAGCTGCTGGCAGGTAGTGTTAACACCCGAGGCAAAACCGAAGAACGATTTTACACTGGGACAGGGACTGTGACAGTTCGGAGTAATGCCCTGTTGTCTCTATAATGGGCCTGCCACTATTCAGAGGCCAATGGAGTGAGTGCTGGCCAAGATTCCCCAAAGCAAGTGTGTCGTCTGCTTGGATGATTTGATGGCCTACGCCTCAGATTTTGAGAGTGCCTTGTCCAATCTTCAAGAAGTCTTCATGGCACTGCACCATGCTGGGCTCCGCCTCAACCCAAAGAAGTGCCTCAGCAGGTGCAGCAGGTGCACCAAGTGTATGGGCCATATAATGGAAGCTTACAACAGACACAGACAAGGTGTAGGTAGTCTGGAGTTGGCCCACCCCGAAAAACCTTCTGGAGCTACATAGGTTCCTTGAGCTGGCAGGCTACTACTGCCATTTTGTTAAAGAATTAGCCATCCCGATGAACACTGGGGGCAGAAGTTCATCACCAGGACCAGGACTCATGACCTCATATGATCAGGCTAGCCCTTGCGTCAAGCACTTGCAGGCAAAGGCAGAGGCGTCTACTGGCTCGATTTCAGGACACTGGGGGTTGCCAAGGGCAGCTAGTCTCTTAGGTGAGATGTGGCATTGGTACCCTCTGTGTTCTATCTTGGGATATCCCTATTCTGTTGGTCTGTTGGTGCTTGGTTACCCATCAGCCACCAGGTTGGTTCTTTTGGGGTTGGTTTTTGGGAGAGAATCTGTGGATCTTAAGACAAAGGAGATTAAGAAAAATAAAAATTTTGATAATTACAATACAACTTATGTGGTGTATCGCCTCACTTGCCCATGCAATTGTTTTTATATCGGACGCACCAAGAGGCATCTGAAAGACAGGGTTGCAGAGTATAAATATGCCAGGGTGCAGAATTTAGATTACCCCATGGCATGTCATTTCAAGGAAAGACATGCCAGCAATGAGAGTTTACTGAAGGTGGAGAGTATTGAAGTCACTGAACAGTCCATTAGTGGTCGTGCAAAGGTCCTTAACTGTCCATGGCTTTTAAGGCCCTCAAATTAATACATTGTATTTAATGGATGTGTGTGAAATGAATAGTGGTTTATTAGCTTGTATTATGTAGCTGAAGCCTAAGGCCGTGAGTTGAAATTGCTTGACTACAAGATCACCCCCTAAGATCAATGCTGAGATTGAAGTGAGACCTTCGTCATCATCACTGTAGGTTTTTGTTGAGTTTGAGGTTTGTTGAGGCTAGGGTTAAATATGAAAGAGGATTTTCTCTTGATGCAATTGGCAGAAGTAACTACCTATTTGTCTCAAGAGGGACACAATTCATAAACAGTGTGTTTTGGCGAAAATTTTACTTTTTCACACTTTCGCATTGGCACTCCCTACAAGATGTGTAGCCTACACACACGTACACATGCACTCACAAATGTGCTTCATGTGAAAATGTTCACAGTGCATGTGTACATGTGCGCACACACGCACACACACACACACACACACACACACACACACACACACACACACACACAGAGTTCCCTTAACTTTATTCTCTTCTCTATGGTTTCAGGGTTTCTGTTTTGGTCAGGGATCATAGTTAAATCTCCAGTGCTGGCTCCTTTATTAAGTTGTCAGTCATCTGTCATAAATGCAGCTCTCATATGGGCATGTAAAAGAGTCAAGAGTTGTAAGGACAGATCAATTCAGCTGTCACCTTGTTCCAGATTCTCTCATACTGCTACCTGCTCTGCAATTTACAATAAGACAATGGGCTGTGCCTATTGACCAAATGTCAATCTGTCTCTAGCAGGGAATTATTTCATTCTAATGAGGAGAATTCAGACTCACACAGTTGACTCTAAGGTTCCTTTCTGATGATGTATTCTTTTTTTTTTTTTTTCTTTTTTTTTTGCCTTTTTCAAGGTTTCCTGCAATCTTTCCTGATGTTCTTTAACTTTCTTTTCAGGGTTGTTTGGACCCTCTCATTGATCTCATAAAGACATACGGCAGAGTGTGTGGGTAAGTAAATGAGACCTTTCTCTATCAAACACAATTGTCTAAACAGCATCTTATTGATTTCAGTTCTCCCACAATGTGCTGTGAGATGAATACAGCATAAAGGCATACAGCATAATTGGCAGCATAAAGAAATATCTTGTGAAAAAAGGACCAGATTCTATAATATTCACATTGCCTCTTTCTCAGAGCACCTTTATTCCAAAACACTTTGTAAGAGGTACTGAATTGAGTAAAATGTAACTCAATTATGTGTACAGTCTTTTCTTCACTGTATACAATGGTATAACATTTTACACTGACACATTTGGTAAGAATAAAAATGCTGTCAGGTATCAGAATGTATCATGAGTAGCAGCCCGCCATGACAGCCCCCCAGTGGGAATATTAAAGTGCCACATTCTCCGATGTGTCGCCTGATCAGCCCAGGGTTGATAAGAAGGGGTGCTTATGAAAGGCAGATTTCTTTCTTAAGAGCACATCAAAGAGACCAGGCTTGCTTGCTTCCCTCCTTCCATATTCTGCCTAGGCAGAAGAAAGAAAATAAAAAGAAAGCAAGGTTGGGAGGAATAAGCGCAGCAAATTGGTTTTGCCATGGCTCGATTTGATGCCAAGACCGGACGAACTAAGTCAGAATTCGGGGATATATGCCAAAAGACATTACTACAGCTTTCAGTGAGAGTAATCCACCAGTTCAGTGTGTATTTTCTTTTTCTTTTCACAACTAGAGAGGCTCATGGCACATTTATTGAACTTCTGTCATCTCTAAGTAGGCCCTACACACATATCAGCTATCAAAGTCCAAAGTATTCAAAGTTTTTTTTTTTTTAAAACAGACCTTTCAAAAAAAGTTTCTTTCCCTGTCTGAAGAATTTATAATCAAAAAATGTTGAGGTAGAATTATAGTTTTAGCGCAATCAAGGTGGCAGCCTAAACTATTATAGCTCCACAAGTAGGAAACCAATTAGAGCATATACCATCGCCGCTAGCTATTCAAACATGTAGTCATATTTTCAGATGATTATGTTATTACAGTAAAGGAAGCTATCCATTACAGAGAAGCATAAAGGAAGTGCACTGTGACAGCTGTAACCATAAACAGGGACATACAATTTTAATGACCTTATGCCTTTTCACGAGGGGCCAAATCCCCCCTGGAAACTAACAGTTCATTATAGCCTTACTGCTGAAAATCTGCTGACTCATGCTTGGTGCATTTGCACCGGTAAACTCAAGGCAACTTTGTCTGTGGCCTTCATGTTTGCCGTGTCTACTGAACCTGGAAGAATAACCTGTCCTGTAACTGTAACATGAGTGTGGTGCACTGATTTTGGTTGAAAGCTGGGCTGGTACAGTGAGAACTGTCAGTTCTTTCTAGAAGTAGAGCTCTTGATCCATCATTTGTGTCTCTGTGTGTGTGTGTGTGTGTGTGTGTGTGTGTGTGTGTGTGGGGCCCGCCAGCAGTAGAGGGCAGTGGCTGCAGAGAGCAATGGGTGAGCATGGCTGTCTAAATCAGTACTGACAGCCTCACTATAACTGTGTATACCACCTGTGCCCAGAGGGCTTAAGATCAACTCAGCCCGTGAAGGCCTCTACGATGTAGCCACCTCCAAACATCACCCAAAAATCTACTACCTCCAAACATTTGCCCTCTAGCAGTCATGGTGCCCTTTATCTTGGCTGTGAAAACGGAGCTTTTAAACTCCATGTTCCTGAAATTAATTGTTACTCTCATTTGCTTTCATATCCAAAGATTTCATATCTGATTATTGCTTCTGTAATAAAAGGGTTTAAATTACATACACATTTAATTTTTTTTCTTACTCTCAACCCCATTCTCCATCTGAAATTGACTCTCATTAAAAAGGCTCTTAACAAGTAGGAGCTCCTGTGAGTAAAGAGAATCTTGTCTTACCTTTTAACCTTCATTTTATGCCGAAGACACTCAATATTTGGGCTGCTACAGCTAAAAGTAGCAATATTCATGCCATGTGGAACACATTGTACAATGTTTGAAATTAAACACTTTATTTCATACTTTATTGCCAAATTATTTGTATTGATCAGGAGTAACATACCAGCTTTCACTTATGTTGATTTTTGCTTCAAGTTGCTATAGTTTTCACTTCACTCCTGAATAGCTGAAGGGTTATTTCAGACTCAAGTACTCTTCTTTTGTGTGTGTATGCATGACAGAGATGATAAAATTCAAATACAAAATGTTAACAGAGATACATGAAAAGCCTTGCCTAGGTCCATTTGTGCCATTGACCAGAGCCATTTGTTCCTGACGTTGACGTTCTTTCTTCAGTTTCTTTCTGGAATCTCAGGATCCCTCATGTTCAAGCTGAGGGTGTTTAAGAGATAGTGTAAGCATTATCTCTCCAGGCCTCAGACTGGTTGTAATGACCGCTGTGTGTGATTAGCATGCTATTATTTATTCATGCTTGCACTGCATACAGTACGTGTGCACATGTGTGTTACTGTATGCGCATTAGGTTTAGACTGATATATCAAGAGCCAATATTGAGCTTTTATTAATATTATATCAAATGTCAGTCATTCAGTTTCATATCCACCTGATATGATAAAAATTGTTCCCTGACCACGCCTATATAAAAACAGTCTGTACAACCTCAAATTAAATTTTATTAGTTAAGTTAAATTAAATTATTGACAAATAAAAATGGTAAAATTTAAAAACATTGAATATTAGCACAAAATATTGGCTATTGGCAGCTTCAATACAAAAATATCTATCACTATTGGCCTTCAGAAACCCATGTTGGTTGAGCCCTAATGTGCATGCATGTCTATGTGTGTTTTGTCTCAGACTCAATTTGTTGTATTTCAGGTACTACATGGGCCGGGAACCAGTGGTGTTGGTAGCAGACCCTGACATTGTCAGACAAGTGATGGTCAAGGAGTTCAGCAGCTTCCCTAACAGAACATGCAAGGTACAAACACACACACACACACACACACACAATACCACGTCAGTACAATACTATTCTTTTAAGGTATACCCCAGCCTTGAATCCCCTTGCCCTTACAATTCCAAATGGAACCCACTCAAACTTTCTCAGTCAAAATGAGTGAGGATCGGATGTATGTGTGTGTGTGTGTGTGTGTGTGTGTGTGTGTTCACTGCATTATGGGGAAATGATGTGTGTTTTCTGTACAAGTTCACGCTTTGTGATTTCAGGAGAATAGTCTTCGGGGCTTTGGTGGCACTGACAGAATGTGCCCTCCTCATCCTCAGCATCCCACAGTTGAACCTAATACAGGAGAGTGGTGTATGGCAGAAGAGGGCAGAAGAGGGCAAGGCAGAGAACAGAGCGTGAAGGAACAAAGCAGGACAGTGCAGGGTGCAGGAGAGCAGGGTGGAAGACAAGGAGAGTTGAGTGAAGCAGAACAGATTAGAATAACGCAGACAAGAACAGAACAAAATAGAGGAAAACAGAAAAGCGGAGAGAAGAGCACAGAACCAGCTATACACAACAGTATGGCTGGGCAGGGGACAACAGAGCAGATTACAGTATAGCAGGAAAGTCCAGAAGAAAACAGAATAATGCAGAGTAGAACAAAACAGAGCAGAGGAGAGTAGATCATGGTAGATCAGAGCAGCGCACTGAAGGATATGACAAGGTATCCCAGGATGCCACAGTCTAATGATAGGCAACATGCATCATAGAGGGTTCAGAGGTCACAAGGCCAGCTTCACTTTCATCATCATCCATATTGGCTCTGTGCTGTACAGGGCCTGTGAAATGTCAAAGGGGGATGGAGCAGGCTGGGGGAAATCAATGCACTTTGGAAACAGTGTAGAGCTCCTGGGCTTTGTTTTCAGCACACACATGCACACACACACACACACACACGCACACAGATGCTTTTACACTTTATCTGAAATAAATCAGCTTGGACTGTGCTTTCAGCTGGTATTGCGTGACTCTTCTGCTTCAATTTGGTGAATCACTTTTCCCAAAATAAAATGCTTCAGGAATAGTAAGCTGGACTGGTGAATTTACTTGAATTGTGCAGCAGATTTGTTGTTGGGTCCTTTCTATCTCTCTGTGTGGTGTTTGCATATGCATGCTCCTGTGCACCCCAGCTACATGGCTTCATATTGAACTGTATGTTGTGTATTGGCCGTTTGATGACGTTGACTTAATTGTGCCATGCTGTGTTGCTGCCTTTAGAGGGATATCCCCAACATCTGAAGCCAACAGCAGCTCGAAGAGACCCATAAAAAAGCAGCTTGAAGAGACCCTGAAAATACTAAATCCCCCACTGGCCATTTACACAGACACTCTAAGCCGAATAACGTTGATTTAGTTAAGTCAAGGAGAGTGAATTATTGTGATTTACTGTTGTGGTTGTCAAATTCAACTGGAGTAACGCAGTCAGGGAACATATTTGACAAAGAGCTTTGTTTTGTAGCATGCTGTTGGGACCCTCTGCTGTGTATTTATTCTGTTTTTGTAATCTCAGAGAAAGTTATCTTATACTTATCATTACATTTACATTATCATTACTCATTATAAAACCTCTTATACTGACCGACCTACAATCACATTTAGTAATGAACACAATGGCTGTATTTTCTGACACCCTATATAGCAAAAAATGCAATATAAAACTATTTAATATCTTGTGGAAAAAACAAAAAACTGACTAAAACGGGGCAGGCGGGTGGTGTAGAGAGCAGAGATGTCAGTTCAAACCCCTCTGTAAGCACCGGCCCTGCTAAAGTGTCCTTAAAGAGTAACTAAACCCCAAACCCAAATCTACGGGGGTACTAGGGTACTGCACTGGCAATTTGCTACTGGCTGTGCCAGGTGATGTCACCACCTGTTGTACTCTATAGAGGGTGACATCACAGGGCACAGAGACCAGCCAATAGCAGATGACCAGTTTAGTACCCTACTTTTCACCATTAGGTGTCAGGCTTCACCACAGATTTAGGTAGGGTTTAGTTACTCTTTAAGCAAGACACTGGATCCCTACCAGCTGACCCTGCACTTCTGTGATGGAGGTCAAGTGAAAAAGAGAATTCATTGAATCCATATTGAAGCCAATCCTATCCAGTGAAAGTGAGCAGCTGCTAAGGCTGTCAGGTAGCAATGTTTTGTATTCCTCCAGAGTTCTTCTCCTGTTGTATTTCTGCCTCAGAGGCCCAGGGTCTCTGAGGATTTAGCGACGCTCAAACCCACTGGACTGGACAGGAATAACACAACAGGACAGGCTCTCTGACTATCTATTGTCGAGATGATTTGACCGGCTGGGTGGTGGGGCGGTGGAATGAAATAATGATCCAGGGAGCTGCTGATGGAGGGTGGAGGTGACAGAAGGGACGGCAGTGGTGTGGTTGGTGGGTGGGTAGTATGGCCATTTTTCTGTTGCTCAGACTTCTGGATCCCCAGTGTAACGTGCACACTATAGAGGGCTGTTTATGCATGTGAACCACACCATGAGCCTTAGATGTGTGTCTGTGGCAATTGGCAAACACATGCGTGCTTACCCATGATTCTGACACAAGCATGAGCTTTGTAAATAAATGTAATGATAACAGATGTTTTGTCCCTGTCTTCTCCTTTCCTCCTATGTAGAAAACGCTTATGTTATCCACCAAGCCTCTAAGGGACTCTCTGCTGGCACTGAGGGACGAACAGTGGAAGAAAATCCGTGGCATGTTTACCCCATCCTTCAGTGCTGCTAAGATGAAAGAGGTGAGAGTGACCTCTGCTTCCTTTCTGTCCTCTGTCACCTCCTTCCTCTCTTTCTCTCATCCCTTACCTCAGCCAGCACCTCTCCTTTTTAGATGCAAAGCAACTCATGGACCTGTAAAGTAACTCAACTCACTCACTCACTCACTCACTCACAGTTAGCCTATCTGACCCCTAGTGGCCGTCAGGAGGCATGGCAATGTCTACAGACAACACACTGAACCAAGATTACTCGCCTCCTCTCTGCAACATTGCTGAACTGTGTAGGCTGCTTCGCATCTATGACACTGTCCATGTTTTTTTTTTACATCTCACCTTCACCTTTCCACCACCTCCCTCCTTTACTACTCTCCCATCCACTTCTGTCCTTCCTTCTTACATTCCTGCTCTCAACTCCTTTTATATTTCCCTTCTCTAACTTCTCTCCTTTACCACTCAAGCACACTCTAAACCCTCTTCATTCATTCCTTTCATCTGCTTCAGCTAGATGAAATCTATAAATATTCATCCACACAGTATTTATTCTAACAATGTGCTCCTCATTATGCATGTCCACATTCAAATGGATCACATGTTCCTCTTTAATTTCATTTACATCTTACAGCAGTTGTTCTTCACTGTTCATCGTTTTATTGCTTCCTACAGTACATGTATTGCGTCTTGATCTTGAGATAGAAAGTTCTCTTCAGCTGTACAGAAGTGGACAGCCTAGTCTTCCCCACATTGAACTGTCCTGCATTAGTGCTACATGAATTTTCAAACATATCCCTGGGACTTGTAGTCTCATTCCAGTCTTCCAGTCTCCAGTCCAAAAAGAGAGATTGTTGACATAAAAGAATAAAATGGAGTCAGTGGACTTACAGAGCCACACAGTCGATTTACAGGTTGTAACTGTGGTGAAAACGATAGCTTGTCTCCATAGCAGTTCTCCAAGTATTACATTTAATTAACATCTGATAAATTCCAATGTGCATGAAGTACAAAGGAATGTTTTCTTTTGACACTCTCCTCTTTTTTCTCAGACTGTCACTGTATCTCTCTCGTGCCATCTCTCTCCTGGACTGCTATATAGACTGTGACACCGTGTGTGTGCCATGTGACAAACACAGGGCTTCATTTTAGCCTGTAACATAACGGTGAGGGGCTTTTGCAGTGTGCTTCATGTGATTTCGTGGCACTCTATCTCTATCGTCTTCACTTTTTTTTCTCTCTCTCTCTCTCTGCCCTGCTTCTGTGATTGAGAGATAAGTGGCGGTGACACCAAAGACCGATCCACCCTTGTAACTCACCCTTATAACCACTCCACAGGTTCAATGTACAACATTTTCGGTTAATATTAACATAGTACAGTACTGTGGGTATTTGAGCAGTCCGCTGCTTCTGGCATGAATAGGGAAGTTGATTTTCTGACCAACTCATTGTACAGTTGTACAGTGCATTCTGATATTTGCAAATGCTGATCATATCACCGGCATATTAATAAAAAGAAACAGCAAACAGCCATTTAGCTTTGAAGTAAATAATTATTTTTGCCTCCATTGTTTCCAGACAGGATTATTTAGCTGTAATATGAAAGGGCCAACCAGAGGGCTTGGGTGAACTGTGCAGAAGTCTATAATTACCAGAGAGAGAGAGAGAGAGAGAGAGAGAGAGAGAGAGAGAGAGAGAGAGAGAGAGAGAGAGAGAGAGAGAGAGAGAGAGAGAGAGAGAGAGAGAGAGAGAGAGAGGGGTGATCATTTAAACGGGATGTTAATTGTAATTACCACTCTGGTGGGATGTCGCCATAGCAACCTTAGCCACCACTGGTCTCAGCCTGGCCACAGAGATTATGTGTGTGTACGACAAAGAGGGAGACAGAGAGAGACTCAGATGACCATTTTATTCAAAGCTTTCCTATTTCCTATTATTAATACCACTCAGAGCCCATAATTTCAACAACCAACTGCTCTTTCACTCCTCAGAGGCAGGATGTCCCTCTCTCCCTCCTCCACCTCTCCTCCATCTCTCCTTTCTTCTCCTTCCTCCCTCTCATCTTAGACCTCTCCCTGCTTCTCCTCTGTTCCTCTCTCCTGCAGGTTCTCTCCTACGTCTTGTTTCTTCTCGATTCGTCTCGCCCTTTCACCTCCACTCCCGTTCTTCTCCTTCATCCATCCAATCCCCTCGCCTCTTCTCCTCCATTACTTCCATTTCCTCTCTCGTCCCTCTCTCATCCTTTGAAGACACTGACCCGATGTTTAGCTTTCTGCTCCACTGCTTCCTCGTGTCATGTGAGGTGTTAATCGGACGCCAGTGGTTCATGGACAGAGTGCACTTGTTCTCTGTTTATCGCGTACCATCCAAAGGCTCCTCTATTCTCCACATAGCCGTGTGTGTATGTGTGTGTGTATGTGTTTTTTTTAATCTCCGGGGTTGGAGGGTTTTGGTTGAGAAATATACCTGTGATTCATGCCCCAAGTTAATCACTATTTACACATTTTGGGGGTTTGCATTCATAGGATTCATAAACATGTTTTTATGGTGTGGGTCTGATTTGAGGGGTCAGTGATGTGTGTGTGTGTGTGTGTGTGGTTATAATGCTGTTGTGAACTGGGCTGTGTTATCTTTGTTCGCCTCACACACTGTCCAGTATATTAATGAAACCACTAATTACAACTTGGTGTGTGACATCATACTTTGAGCTTCAGCAGCTGCCTCATACGCACATGCGCACAACACACACACACACACACACACACACACACACACACACACACACACACACATGTGCGGACAAACATATACACACACACAGAACACTGATCCAAGATTTAGCATGGGAGACTGATTTCAGTGGCAGTGATCTGGTTATGAAATGCATCTTTAATGAGCATATGAAGGACTTTACAATCCCTGCCAAACAAACAATTGGACAATACATTTGACTCTCACAGAAGTTATCCCATTGCCCAGCAGTTTAGCTGAGGCTGTTTCTGTTTACTGCTGGCTGTGTTTGCTGTGTTTGTGGAGGCAGAGGCAGGGGCCAGTGGTCAGGACTATCTGGAGCCACACTATAGGCCAGATAGACTTTGATCATCAAGGTTTACAGTAGCACACATATTAGCTTTGCAAGTCCTGCTCCTTGGCTGTTGCTAAATAGCTTATGACTCTATGCCAGTGGATTTATAGAGCAGTTAAGCCACGGGAGGTCATCCTTTACAGTGATTTTAGGACAGCTAAGAAGCGTTATAATCAAAAAAGAAGGTGTAGAAGAAGAAGGAGAAGAAGAAGAAGAAGAAGAAGAAGAAGAAGAAGAAGAAGAAGAAGAAGAAGAAGAAGAAGAAGAAGAAGAAGAAGAATAGTAGTAGAGGTGTGCACATCCAGCCTATAGCTGCTGGATAAAGAGTCATGAAAAGTGATCCAAAAATGTTTTCCCTGATGAAGATCTTTAGGATCAAAACATTATGCTGTATTGAATAATATATTTAGAATGGAGCTTTAATCCAGTGTGCGGAAAAAAGCTGCACACTCTTCCCTAATTTGTGTGACATTGACTGACCAACAATGTTTCAGCGCAGCGGTTTCTTCAGGGCAGGTTAGCGTGTGTGTGCCTGTGTTTTATTTTTTTCATCAAACAGCTTTCTCTGTGCTGTAGCATAACTGCCTGGGTGTCTTTGTGCGTGTCTCTGTGTGTGCATGTGTGTGTACAGTACGTATGTACGTATGTCATGTGTGTTGGTGGGTGCATGGATATGAATACATATGAGCCAGTATGAGAGTGTGTGTGTATGAGCGTGTGTGTGTGTGTGTGTGTGTGTGGGCCCTGGTCCAGTGGTGTTTGACTGACCAGTGGTCTCTCTCCTAGCCTCTGGCGTTCTGTTGCCAGCGTCACGCCATATAGATTTTCATTTGAGACACTCGGTGCTGTAGAGGAGGAGGACACTGCTCCTGTCACAGCCAATCAGCTGGCCTGTGCTTCTTCATCTAACCCCCCTTCTGTCTGCCTCAGCCACTGACTGGGCCTCCGCCCTCAACCCAGCCTTAAATCCATACCCAGCCCAGACATCCCTGTTTCTCTCAAACTCAAACCCCCTCAAGTAATCTTATTGTTTTAGATCTCACTCATGGCAATGAAAGTGGATGTGACTGTGCCTCAATTACAGCCCTGTACTGCGGAACTAAATGCGCTATCCTGTCTCGCCCACAGTGTAAAGATCTCATCTCTCATTTGATCCAACATGTATTGATTGCTGGGCGGTGTGGCGTGCCAAAGCAGAGGAGAACGGGAGATAGTGAGAGATGGCGAGGGGAGATAGGGGCGGGATGTGTAAATGTCGTCCAGTTTTAGCCTCCGTTTCAAAAACACACACACACAAACACAGGGAGCTACATTCCAGGTTAGAGCTGAATGGCTGCTCTGATATCTGGCCCTCCTCCTTCCATACACCCCCCCCCCCCCGTCTCACCTGTGCATCTCCAGTGCTCCCCGCCAGTGCAGGTCTGAGGCTGAGGCAGCTCCATAACATGTTTCTGTCATTTCCTTGGCCTCTGGTCCCCAAGACGTCTGAAAAGGGATCAATACCCAACGCTAATGTCTGCTGCTCCCTAATCACAGCTCCACTGGGGGGAGACGGAGCAGGGAAACAGACTGTGGAGCCACAATTCCTCCCCCCTTTCTTTTTGCCTTTCTTCCTCTCTCTTATTTGCTCTCTTATTTTCACTCCTATTCCTTCTCTCTCTCTCGTTCCTTCCCTATCCCTAGAACCACACTGACACCTACAGTGTGTGTGCGACTAAACCAGCTGAAAGCTAAAGCAGCTGTCCTCTGCAAGGCCAAAAATGTCCATGTGTTTTGGTCTCCTTTGAAAAGCAGCCAATGCTCTGCGCTGGCAATGAGTTGCCTTTGATGTTGTATTCATGCTTCATATTCATATTTTCTGCCTACGTATATCAAGTTTTGATGTTTCTGCACACATGCTGCACTTGATGTCTGCCTGACTCTCTCCATCCAGTTTCATTACGTTGCATTTACCATGCTTGCATGAGAGCTCCCCGTTAATGAATAAATTAATTAATTAGATCTTGTTTGATCCATCATCATCAGGCGTCTTTCCCCCTTGGTAATGACCTCAGTAATGGTGTTGACTTTAATGGGATTTTAATTGATTTGGCTCCTTTAGTCTTATGGTGTGTTTGTGTCCTGCACCCCTCAGCTATGCCTCAGACAGGGGCTGGAGGTGAGGAGACGAGCTGATCCTTACTGCTCAAACACACATTCTGTCATGTCTCCTTTTTCCAACACGGGGTTTTTCTAAACTCAAAATAAATGCAAATTTATTACCTACTGTATCATTCGGTGATCTCCGCTGCCTCATTCTATCCTATCATGGGAGGAAAGAGACAGAAAAGTGTTCTCTCAGAGCAAGTTCTCAAGTCGTCATCATAGTGCACGAAGGATTGATTTATGAGAGAGATTAGCCCAAAGTTACACTAGTCCACACCAAATAACATTTTCTCTTATTGTAAGAGAGACATATTTCAACACATTTTCTCCATTGAAACATTGTCGTCTTTGAAAAAAGAAAAAGTGTAATCCATTCCCAGGAAAGCCCAGCAATCATGGCAAGTGTCTCTGTCTTTCTGTCTGTGTATAGATGGTTCCTCTCATCAATACAGCCATTGATAGCCTGATGAACAACTTGAATGCATATGCAGAGTCAGGAGAGGCCTTTGACATCCACAGGTAATTGCAAACACATATATAAATATGTGTTCCTCATACAATGTTTTTCTTTGATTCAATCTAATATCAGATTACCTTAGAGTCTGCACCCTTTTCCACATGGTCGAATTTGGTATGTAATTTTAATTGCACTATATAAATTCCTCTATAGGTTTCATGTTTGCATGTATATTTTACCAAACCCACGTCCATGCTTCTGTGTTTTCAGTTCTGCAATGTTTGTTTTTTCACCATGAACAAAGTTCATTAAATTTGTTATACAGCATCAAAAATATATGTTGCACTCTTGCAGCTACAGCAGTCTATGTTATATTGACTCACTGGGTCTCTTCTGCATGTATGGTTGTCACATAGATGAAGGCAAGGTGTCTTATGGCTATGTAGGCATTATACTGTGTTCTCGACTACCTAGGCTTCCTATATTGATTAGCTATATATGTGTGTGCGTGTGTGTGTGTGTGTGTGTGTGTGTGTGTGTGTGGTTTACAGATGTTTTAATTGCTTCACCATGGATGTTACTGCCAGTGTGGCATTTGGGACCCAGTTGGACTCTCAGAAGAATCCCAATCACCCATTCGTCCACCATGCCAAGATGTTCATGTCCTTTAATTTGATAAAGCCTATCATGCTCATATTCAGTCAGTTCTATCTATTTGTATTTATATGAGCCCTTTTTTTACAGGCTGTAATCAATACAAATATTATAGATGATACACAGATGATCTACGTACTGTACAGTATTTTGTCTTTATACTCTGTTCCAAACTGTATGGCCACATTCAAGTGGAGCATTCCCAAGTAATTCCTTGAATGATAAATTAAAAAAGGAAGCACAAAGTAAAAAGTGAAATACTTTTCTTCTAAAAGTAACAAAAATGTACATTTGATGATTGTAAATAAGTGATTCCATTGCACACAGAATCTACTGTGTCATACAGTTCAGACATGAGGACTGTCTTGGCATTTTGGGTTTAGGTGAGGCACTAACAGAAAGTTGGTTTGTGTCTCTAGTTGCTTTTCCTTCCATCTTGGCTCCTCTGCTGGCTTTCCTCCCCAAGAAAAGACAACCAAACAATTTCTTCATCAGCAGCATTAAGAAGATTATCAAACAGAGAGATGAGCAGCCTCCTGAACAGGTGCTACTGACATTACTGGCATTACAACAATCAGTCATGCCATCACTATTGTTTTCAGATACTCTATAGTAAAACTGATTTGGCATTTTGTACTGTAACACAAAACCTTCAAATGGCTGTTCATTCTATTCAATCCAACACCTGAAAAATGAATAAAACCCAAATTTTCCAAACAATTTCAGGGATAGAGTATGGAAAGAGATTAGTGACAGCAGAGATTGTATTTGAATTGCTGAATTTGTCACGCTCATACCATTCGAATTTGAATGAATTTCCCCTTGCCAAACTTTATTTTTTAAATAAATTAATTAAAAAAATAAACTTGTAAGGAACAGACTAGCCCTGATACAGGACCCTTTGTTCATATTGCTTGTTGTCTCCAAAGGGGTCCTACCCTGCCCCATTAAAGTAAAAAGTTGGAGAGGTCTGTAACAAAAAAAACAAGTCCAATTTTCACTTTCACTTACAGATATATGTAATTCTTCACTTGTCCATTTTCACACCACTGATGCGCGCATAAATAAACTTTAAAACGTAGTTAAAAACAAATATACCCAAAAACTCCACTGTAACAGAATCAACAATGGGTGATAGACACCTCGACTTCTTCACTGGCGAGCGTATTGCTTCCGAGCAATATGCTCGCTGCTGCCACAGATGAACGAAAAGTAAGACTACAACAACTTTGGGTGGTGGATGCCCTCAATCGATCAATCAAATAGCTAAATCATTAGAACGATCAGACGATTTAAAATAGTCGCCTCACGTGTTTATGACCATATTTCATCAGTCGAAATGAGTGATTTAAGAAGCACAGTACCAGCGAAGAAGACAGAGGCCCAATTCAGAGTTTAACAGAATTTTCCGGTTCCGGTTCATCGATGAGAACTTGAAGTAGGCCTATATCCCTCTAGACCCCATAGCGGCCAGAAGCGACCATTCTATATTTCACTATATCGCCCAAGAGCGCCTGTCATTTTTAATTCCTTTAAAATGTATCAAAAATGGAAAATCCAAAAAATGGAAAAAGTTATGAGAAAAATCTGAGTCTGAATTGACAAAAAGGAAAAGTGAATTTTGAATTACAGTTTCAATAATAATCACATTGAATTTCAATACATTTCAAATTCTGCCTTTGTATTCATTTTTGCATTCGACAGATCAATATGAGCATGAGAAATTTGAATGTATGCAATTTAAATACAGTAACTGTGGAAGTCGACTGTTGAATTCACTAAAAAGTGGTTCTTCCCTTCTGTCTGTAGGTGATTTATTTTTTGATATATTTTTTTGTGTGTTGAGTAGAGGCGTCGAGACTTCCTCCAGCTGATGTTGGACGCGCGGAGCAGCCAGGAGTGTGTCTCTGTGGAACACTTTGACATGGTGAACCATGCTGATGAGCTAGATCACACACACCAACAGGCACCCGAGCCAGCCTCAGAGAAGGACAATGGCAATAATCACCCATGGGTGTCACCCACCAAACGTCCACAGAAGACGATGCTGACGGAGGATGAGATTGTGGGCCAGGCTTTTGTCTTCTTCCTGGCGGGCTATGACACCAGCAGCAACATGTTGGCCTTCACCTGCTACCTCATGGCCATCCACCCTGAATGTCAGCGCAAAGTGCAGGAAGAGGTGGACCAGTTCATCGCCAGACATGTGAGTGTGTGGCACTGTGGTTTGGTCTGACCTACATCTCCAGTTAGGATGTAGGATGGCAGATCTGGGCAAAACAGTAGCTGAATATATCTTTCTACTAGAAAATATGAGCCATACTCATATTTAAAGCTACAATAAGCAAAATGTTCTGATCACTAGAGGGTGACAGAAATTGCAACACATTTGTAAATAGAACACAGCAAGCCCACTGCTCTATGGTGGCCTACTAAGTACAAACCTAGAAAAGTACAGTGCATAAAGGCTAATAGCTAAGCTAAACGTATGGAGAAGTGTCGCTGGTTACCAGTCTCGCTTTGACAGATCTTTCTCCCGAAGAAGGTTACACGTCCCAGAATGACAAGTGGAGAGGCAGGTAGCAAGTTTACTAGTTTACCGTTACCGTTAAACTTTAGCCATTACAAGAGTTTTTTTCAGGATTTTTTCAGGGGGAGAGGGCTGCTTTTAAACAGTGAGGGAGGTGCCAAGCTAGTTTAAAAAAAAAAAAAAAAGCTACTGGATGGACCGGTATTAACTTCGTTCCGGAGCGGAATTCGATAAAAAGCTTTAGGAAAGAGATGAAAACAGCAACATAGCTGGCCCGCCTGTGTGAATATTGGTTTATATCATTATGAGTTGAGGCTGAGTCAAATTTAAAAAAATTAAATATATTGTAACTACCTATATTGTAACTACCTGTTCTGCAATATTAAAATCATTCCACTGACGTTTTGGCCCGCAAAGGCAGATTGTAAAGAATATAATGGCTTACATTCTGATGTAGGCCTTGTGGGCAAAACGACAATGATATTGGAATGATATTAACTGTGTAGAAAAAATAAATACAATTATATTGTGAGCAGGGTGATGCCACTTCACTTGATCTGATGGAGCAGAGCAGTCAGCGCGTGGAGCACAGGGCTGTTAAAGTGTCAATCATGAAGAAATTCATGGTAATCAAACGGCAAGATGTCCAATCAACATTGTTAGTGTCGATAGGGACAGGTGCCGATAGAGAGAGAAAAGAAAAAAGAGGATGTGCAGCTACAATACTTTGTCTTAGTCTGAGAAACTCAAAGATGACTTCCTTCGTCTTATGGATGGGCTGCAAGCGGCTGGTAAACATTACGTAATCTCCCCCCCCCCCCCCCCCTTGCTTTGGTGATGTTAAGTTCAGCCGCGTACGCCAGCTCCATATCTGGCTGAAAGCCTGCTGCAATACCAAAATCGTAATTTATGTGGACAATTTTACTTCTTTCCATAACAGAACTGAGCTCTTTAAATCTGACTGTCTTCACCCAAATTACAGGGGGTCTTCTCTGCTATCTATGAACATTGATCTTGCTGTACAATCAAGTAAAATCTCCTGACTCCCTGGTACCGGTTTGATAAATGTCAACTTTTTTCACCCAGTGTTTCACTCTGTTCACAAAAGTACCGGTAATTCTACATTGTATCCCATCAATTGTCCTTCACAAAGCATCACTCCATGTGAGATCAGCCCTGATCGTGCGATATCGAAAATTCCGGTTATGATTAGAGATAGAGGTAACAGGGTGTATCCAACTCAGTTTGCACAATTATCAAACCTAATTGGTATTCCTCGCCAACAGACAATAATCTCTGAACCTGTCCCTGACACAATACATTTGGCTTTGCTGAATGTAAGATCCCTGGCAGGCAAATCCTTTTTGATTAATGATTTCATTACAGATCATAAACTTGACGTTATGTTTTTAACCGAAACATGGTTGGATGAAAACAACAGGGCAGCAGCTCTTATTGAGTCAGCGCCCCCCAACTTTAACTTTCTGGATGTAGTTAGAGCAGGAAGAAGAGGTGGTGGTGTAGCTGTTATATTCAAGGATGTGTTCTTTTGCAAACAATCATCATTTGGTACATACAACTCCTTTGAATATCTCGCAGTTATACTAAATAGGAGTGCCAAAACTATCCTGTTAAATATCTATAGGCCACCAAAATATTCAGCTACATTTTTTGATGAGTTTGCAGAATTGATGTCCATTATTGTAACTGACTTTGACCGTGTAATTATTACTGGTGATTTTAATATTCATGCTGACAATCCAAATGATAGGAATGCCCAAGAACTTTCCTTTATCTTGGAAAAATTTGAACTCTCTCAGCATGTAAAAGAGCCTACTCACAACAAAGGCCATATACTGGACCTGGTTATCTCCAAAGGTCTTGATATCTCCAATGTCATGGTCCTTGATGCTGCCTTATCGGATCATTTCTGTGTTCTGTTTGATATGACTGTCATAGTGGATACTCGCACTAGGTCCAAAACAGTCAAAAAACGTTATATCAGTGAATACAGCAGCATAGCATTCTCTCAGGCAATCTCCACGATACCCCCCTCTCTGTCAACGTCAGTCGAGGATCTTCTGGACAATTTTAATTCTAAAATCTTAAACGTCATCGATGAAATTGCGCCAGTTAGAGTCAAAGTCTCTTCTGGTAAGCAAAAGGCACCATGGAGGAACGCCCCTCAGGCCAAAATCCAAAAAAGAATGTGTCGAAAAACTGAGCGTAAATGGCGGAAAACTAAACTCCAAATTCATTATGATCTCTATAAAGAGAGTCTCCAGAAATACTATTTAGCACTGAAAAATGCAAGACAATCATTCCTGTCTCAGGTCATTAACTCGGAGACTAATAATGCACGCACACTGTTTGCCACTGTGGATAAACTCACCAACCCACGAGTACCAATGCCTCCCGAATTCAACTCTATAAAGTCATGTAATGACTTCGCTTATTTTTTTCACAGAAAAAATCCAAAAGATTAGGCAAACAATCGGTGCTTCCTCACTTACGCTATATAACACGCCTCAGCAATCTACTAGAACTAATCTGGTAAAGATGACTCATTTTGATGTCGTAAACCTCACATCTCTTGAAGAAATTGTTTTACATCTCAAACCCTCCACGTGCTGCCTTGATCCGCTGCCTTCAGTGTTTTTTAAAAAAGTTTTTAGTTACCTGGCAACAGATGTATTACAGATAGTTAACAGTTCACTGCTTTCAGGGGTCTTCCCCAAAGCCCTGAAAACTGCAGTAATCAAGCCACATTTAAAAAAAGCTAATCTGGATGCATCTGTACTTAACCACTACAGGCCCATATCAAACCTGCCATTTATCAGTAAAATCATTGAGAAAGTTGTCTTTAGACAACTAAGCAACTTTCTGGCAGTAAATAACTACCTTGACATTTTCCAGTCTGGCTTTAGGCCTCACCACAGTACCGAGACTGCTCTTATCAAGGTTCTGAATGACATTAATATCAACATAGATTCTGGTAAAGTCTCTGTCCTCGTGTTACTGGACCTTACTGCTGCATTTGATACAGTTGATCACAATATATTAATAGACAGACTTGAACACTGGTTTGGTCTATCTAACATGGTCCTAAATTGGTTCAAGTCCTACCTTCAGGACCGAGACTATTTTGTATCAATCTGTAGCTGTACGTCAGAGCGTCTCCCAACAATGTGTGGAGTTCCACAAGGGTCAATTCTCGGACCTCTGTTATTCAATCTCTACATACTCCCATTAGCTGATATTATTCAAAATTGTATGGTTTCATATCACATGTATGCAGATGATACGCAAATATATATAGCCGTGTCACCTAACGAGTACAGTTCAATAGACTCCCTGGGACAATGCATTAAACAAATTAGTAGCTGGATGTTCCAAAATTTTCTCCAGTTAAATGCAGAAAAAACTGAAGTCATTGTTTTTGGGGCCAAAGAAGAAAGACTTAGAGTCTCTGCTCACCTAAATAGTCTGTCCTTTAAGAGCAAAAATCAAGCTAGAAACCTCGGTGTTATCCTGGATTCAGACTTAAATTTCAGTAGTCACATTAAATCAATAACTAAATCAGCCTTTTATCACCTTAAAAACATTGTAAGGATCAGAGACTTGATGTCAAAACCAGACCTAGAGAAACTTGTGCATGCTTTTATCTCTAGCAGGCTGGACTACTGCAACGGACTGTTTACAGGTCTGTCTAAGACAGCAATCAGACAGCTTCAGCTCATCCAAAATGCGGCTGCCAGGGTTGTATCAAGGACCAAAAAATACCAGCATATAACTCCAGTTCTCAGAGCACTACATTGGCTACCTGTTTCCCACAGAATCAATTTCAAAATTCTATTACTTGTCCATAAATCATTGAACGGTTTAGGTTCAAGATACCTATCAGATATCCTGACCCAATACGAACCTTGCAGACCTCTTAGGTCGGTTGGTTCTGGATTACTGACTGTTCCCAGAGTAAAAACAAAACATGGTGAAACTGCCTTTAGCTTCCATGCTGCTCAAATGTGGAACAAATTGCCAGTGGAGCTGAGACTTGAGCCAATGCTGACTACTTTTAAATCTAAGCTAAAGACCTACCTGTTTACCATTGCTTTTAATTGATTTTCTTTTATACTACTATTTTTTATTTATTTTTTTTAAATCTGTGGGCATTTGCCTGTTTGCTTTTATTGTTTTTATTCTATGTCCTTTTGCTTGCTCGCTTTTAATGTTTTTATCATTTGTTTCTTGTGCTTTTGCATGTGTTCTCTGTAAAGCACCTTGGGTTGCCTTTGGGTATGAAATGTGCTATATAAATAAATTTGCCTTGCCTTGCCTTGCCTTTGCCTTGCCTTGCCTATTTGCCTCAGTCTCCTGTATGCTTGTAAGTATGTACTCTTTCTCTGATATTATTACAGCACTAGCCTATATTTTTCTGTGCTGATTTTTAAAATGGCAAGGTAGGTTAGGCCTAGTTGTTTTGCAGCTAAACTGAAACTTTATTCTTCACCATATTGGATGGTTTGCATCTTGTCTAAAATGTTGCTTTGCATGGCTCATTATTCTGCTGTCACGGAACAGGTATTGTGCTGGCTTTTTGTATGTACTACTAAAGCCAGTCAGTGTTGTAGCAAGGCTTGGAGAAAAAACCCACTTAACCCAATTGGCTTTTAAAAAGTACCAGTGGACCGCAAAAAAGAAATGACTAGAAACCAGATAATATCAGTGCAGTTAGTTGGAAGGAAAATACAACTACATAAAACACTGTAATTTGAAGACGGAAATTATTAGGAACGCGCATGACTGTGGGACTGACACAACACCACACTTTGTGGATATCAGTCCCGAATCCTTCTCTCCAAATCCTTACTGGCAGCAATCTTTGCGGCACTTTGTCATCATTAAGCAAGATTTCCAGACCGAATTTTGCCATTCTGACAAGCTTTCTGACATCCTTGAACACTTTTCTGTTACACGAGTAAAACATATTGTTTGAAAGGATTTGCAATAAAGTATAAAATCTCACCTTTGTGTGGCTTGTCCGAGTTATTTTCATACAGATGTCATGGCTGCCACTGTTCTTCTACGCTCTTCCCTGTGTGGCGAGCTGGAAAACATGCTCTTTGCTGCCCCCTTTGTTCAGCGGCCACGTTTTCGCTCGAAGAAAAGTGTTCAAGGACGTCAGAAAGCTGTGCTGTGATTGGCTCAAAGTCCGGGTGGAGAGAGGTATAGTCCAAGTGAGGGGAGAGAGAGAGAGACAGAGAGAGAGTAGGGGGCGTAAAGGGGAAAATGGCAAGAATAGCCTCAAAGAGGGGGCCTTTTTCACAACCTTAAACCATTTCATGGTTTCATGTATGTGGTTTTAACAGGGTGTTACTGGTAGATTCATCATATAATTTCTTTGCCAGGCTATGTCTATGTTCAAAGACTGATAGATGCATGATATATGAATATGTATTACTGCTCTCTACAGGCAGCATGGGGAACTGCAACACGTGGCTTTTATGGCAGCCTTATTGTGGTTTATTTATGCAGTACTGAAATAGTAAAGTAATTTATATTGTTTTCTATTCTTTTGTAGGAATCACCAGATTACACCACTGTCCAAGAGCTTAAATATTTAGACATGGTTATATCTGAAGTGTTGCGCCTCTACCCAACTGCATTCAGGTACAGTAAGCAAATGCATGTAATCCTGTGGCATACCTAGACATTGGTGAAATCCCAGCACTGTCTTATAGTTAATGTGGAGTAGGGCAGTTTCTTCTCTTCCACATTGATTTTCAGTTATCTTTATACTGACCAATACAATGCATATAATCATCACTTGCCAGAAGGAATACAGGGAAATGATGTGTTGAGGTGTATAGAACATGCAGGATCCTTCTTTTCAGTGTTATTTTGCCCCACACAGGTTTGGCCGTCACATTGACCATGACTGTGTGGTGAATGGCCTGTTTCTACCTAAAGGAGCATTGCTGCAAGTCCCAACATGTTTCCTACACCAAGACCCAGAACACTGGCCAGAGCCTGAGAGGTTCATCCCTGAGAGGTAGGAGGCTGTCCTTACAGTACATAAGCAAAACTACAGTGTCTGTACCTGTATTTCAATTTTATCCAAATCTAGCAGATTGCCAAACTGTACTTGCTGACACATTCTAAGCCTTTCATCTATTCACTTAAACTGTAACTAGCTAAAGCATATTCTGTCTCCCTGTGTTATGGTCTCTAGTGAAAGAGAGAGAGAAACTTTCAATTGTCCTCTCAATTACAGTATTAACACTACATGTAGTACATGGTATTTTGTTACCATGTATATTGTGCATGGTAGTGTAACCCACCTGGAAGGTAAGTGCACTCTGGACCAGTATAATCTAGATTCGTAGGGAGGGGTAATGAACAGGAATCGGACACCACAATGAGTAAACAGAACACAGAGGTAAGTTTAAAGCAAAATCATTGTATTAACACTCATTTAGAATAGTTTTACAAGTACTGCCGGCATTCAGTCTTGTTCCCTTTTTAAATGTCTTTTAAACTGGGTGCACCCTAAATAAAATAAAATATTTCCTCCCCAAAAATAAAAGAATGTTCAGCTTCAATTGTCCTTTGAGGCCCTCCCTCACTGTCCTACCACACTGACAGCAGGGCAGACGAAGAATGGAAAGGACTCCTCAATCCAGGTGCTCAACATGGGTGGCTCGCCATCCCCCTCGTCAGGGAGAGAATCGAATCCAAATCCAGAATCCAGAATCCAAGGGTATCAAAAAAACCCAGCCTGTATAACATAACACGGCTGATATAGCATATGCAAATCTATTCAAACTCTTTTAACTGTACAGTTTAATTTTGGCAATATCAACGTACAATACAACTTTCACTGCTTAACCTATGAATGTAGGATAACTGTTGCATTGCAATGTTAACATATGAAATGTCAACTATTATTATAGACCACTTAATTGTAAAGTGTAAACAAAACCATTAAATGACTATTGAACAATTGTGAAACCGTTTGAGTAGATGATTATGAAAACCACTTACAGTTTAAACATTAAATGCTCACTACATTTGAATAATGTAAGTAAGACAATGTGAATATAGATTTCCTTGTCACAATACTGACACCTTGCGCTTATGCACATCAACAGCACAGTAATGTACAGAATCAAGCTAGGTTCATAACCCATGAAACTCAGCTAAATAATTCCTACCTCTGTTCACACAATGTAAATAACATACACACATACTCATATTACACACAAATATTCCCGTTCACCTCTATCATTAGAGAAATACCAAAATACCGTAACCTTACACTACAACTCAGTGGCTAAAACACCACAAGGCTATGCTAGTTCACGGAGCAATTTGCTAGTTTGCCATGTGCGGCAAATGAGGTTTGGTACTCACCGAGGAAAGAAAAGAAAAGAATAAAATGAAGATCAGATGTTCTCAGGGTCGCTTCAACAGTTGACTAAACTCTTACTTGCTCGACATAGTACTATATCAAGTACAAATAACAAGTAATATCACTTCAAAATTTCAATGTCTCTGCTGTTCTCTCGCTATGCTCCGCTCTTCCTCCACACTAGACAGCGTCTCTCTAGCCTGAGTGAAGAAGGCGGGACTTGGGTTGTTTTACACCAATAGCAATCAATTATTCAACTTTGAACCAATAAGCTTATTTGTTGTGAAGTTTTTTCCAATAGAACACTTACTGATGCAAAATTAGACCTCTGAGCTAAAATTAAATAATAAATTAAATATATAGTAGAATAAAATAAAGAACGTGGTTATTAATTAAATAAAAGGAATTCTCAGTGAAGGGAAATAGCTCTAAATGTTCTAGTAACAATTGGTTTTTCAATGGGTTACAGTAGCAAAATCCTTGTATTGCACCAAAGCTAAATGCAATACAATATGTGTACATTATTTAGTACCACTTTAACTGCTATCTAGAAACATAGCATACAGTCTCATTTCCATGGTCAGAAAGGGTGATAGACACTTTACTTGTTTACTGTCTCTGTTGTAACAGACGGTCAATGTAAATAGCACAGTGTGTCAGTGTAAATAGTTCAGCCTATCATACGGGGATTTGAGCACAGGTTTTTAATGTACTTGAATTTGAACACCAATAAAATGACTACTCACCCTCTGCTGCTTTTAATTCATTCCAAAATAAAACTTCTGGTTGATCCCCAGGTTCACGCCAGAGGCCAAGGCTAATCGGCATCCATTTGTATACCTGCCATTTGGGGCAGGTCCCCGTAACTGTGTGGGAATGAGGCTTGCCCAAATGGAGCGTAAGATGGTGCTGGTGCATGTGCTCCAAAGGTTCAACATTGTGGCCTGCTCTGAGACAAAGGTGGGTTGGCCATGGGACACTTTAAGCACTAATGACAACAATCTCTTTAATGAAAATGTGACTTTTAGAAAGGATTCATAAGACATTATATTACATCGTCGTGGCCCCTCAGGAGGTCTAAAGATGATTTTGGGAGGAGTTGAGAGATTATATACAGTACTTCCATATAAATTAGTGGTAACATACCCTTCCTTGTGAAAATATTTGCAGCCTCTAGGCTTGTTTCAATAATTAATCATGTAAGCAGCATGAAAAGGTAAAGTAAAAATCATCAGAGTTCACCATTCTGCATGTTTACACATGCACTTGATGTGACAAGGTATCAACTCTTAATGTAATAATGTCCCATTAATGTAGTAAACCATTAATGTAGTAACAACTTGCAGTTAATAGTGTAATAATCCTGGGTTGAGTCCTAATTGCAGCAGCATAGGTTGGAATCCGGCCTGTGCCATTTGCTGCATGTCATCCCCTCTCTCTGCCCTGTCTTTCCTGTCTCTCTCTGCTGTGACTGTCCAATAAAACAATTATTATGTTATAGGGTTTTATTACATAACTGAGAAGACATTTTCAGTTTTCAAAAATGAAAGAACTGAACTGAAAAAGTAATAGCCAAAATTCAATATGCAAGTGTCACCCATTCATATATTTGGTTATTAAACACAGTGATACATCTGAAAAAGAGAATATGTAATGTATAGTAGATGTTCCTTTCACATATGGTGCTCTTTTCCTTGGAACAGGTTCCTCTGGAGGTGGAGTCTTGGAACACTCTTGGACCTAAAAACGGCGTATTTGTGAAACTCACCAGAAGAGACTTGGGAAAAGATCAAGTGAATTCTCCACCAGATGATTAGAAGCTCACTGTTCCTAATCTTAGATCTTAGAAAAATTCCTATGAAAAAAGAAAAGCAATAATGAAGCAGTGTAATAATGTCAAAATGCCATAAGGTACCTAAAAATTATAGATCTAATGATAATAGTTATATATTCCACTTAAAATGGTGATAGTAATGCCTATATCTTGTGTGTTTTCCTGGGGTGGTGAATTGGAATATTATGGGATAAATATACTATAGAGCTAATACTAATAGTTAATAGCTAACAGTTATATATTCCACTTAACATGGTGACTGTAATGCCTATATCTTGTGTGTTTTGCTGGGGTGGTGAATTGGAATATTATGGGATCAATATACTATAGGGCTAATACTTTTGAGTTGAATAAAGAGAAAAGTTGTAAACAAAACAAAAATTACTAATCGCCACATTTAATACAACTCCATACTCTGATTACATTACTTGATTTGTGTTTAGTCTGATTTGTTAGCGGTAGCATTTTCCATTAGCTGCAGCTCGTAGTATCAGAATAGTAAATGTTGGATAGGCTATGTTCACAATGACAGCAATCCCCCAAACATCTGTTAATCTGAATTCTCAATAGCAAACTACTTCATAGTAGGCTATAATGCTGGCATTAGGAATAATATAGGAACTAATGCTTGAGCTACAGTTATCTGCAGCAGTATTTGGTTTACATATTGTGTCTGTATGAAGCAGGGTATCACAAACACCGCTAAGAGGTTGCAAAGATGTTTGCGACAGTGTCTTTTTTTGGCACTACCACGAGGAGGCGCTAAAATCAACAATTTTCAAATCCTACACATAGGGGCTTTAATGACATTTCATGACAATATCAATGAATATATGTAGCTGAATTATGATAACAATCAAAATATTCAAAGATACATGCAATTGAGTCTAACTACAATAAGAGAAAGTAACGATAGCTACATATAACTCTAGTTCTATGATCACAGGTGGAGCCCTCTTATTGGGCTCTATTGACTTAAAGGTCCCATATTCTACACTTTCCAGTGTTTTGTTTTAGGACTTGAGGTCCATTCAAAGCTGTTTGTGTGGTGTCATGTACCAAAAACACTCTAAATCTATTTTTACACGTTCATTTTCCAGCATCTCTTTGAGCCTTGCCAAGAACAGGTTGCTTCTGTTGCTGTGCCTTTAAGGCGCATTAATATTAACAACCCCTCTGTTCTGATTGGCTAACCGTTTCAAGACACCACAGAGCCGGCAGCTGCAGACAGCAGGCAGGGAAAACTCTCCGGTAATAAACAATGACAACCGCTCAACCGCTTTGAAAAAAACACTTTGTTAAACTTGTTACAAAAATGATAACGAGCATACCTTTGTGACGCCACAAAGTTACCGAAGTCCAAACGGCTCGTTCAGGGGCTCGGTTTTCTATGGATTGTGTGGATTTAGTTGGCTACCGTGCGTTATACTTTCACAATATTTAGATAGCACATCCAACTCTTTTATAATCAAAGAGGCAAGGGGAATCCTGTTTACACGATATAGGACCTTTAACCACTCATCTAGTCGCCTCAGCGCACTGAAATTTGCATGCACGTGTTCAGCCAACCAGGATGAGCCTATACAAACCTATGGCCAGGCTCTATAAATGGCGAGCGGCCCCTCATTCTGCATCCACTTGTGTTCCAGGACACATCCAACAGATAAAATCTGATGAATGGACATGAATCGACCATGCCGCCGCTGTGCAGATCTCGTCCACACCTGTTCCACTGAACAGTGCCGTAGACACAGCTACGCTATGTGTAGAGTGCGCATGGATGGCTGAAGGAGGCTCTCTACCCGCTAACCCATAAGCCTGTGATATTCCATCACAAAACCAGTGGGCAAGCCTCTGCTTTAACAGGGGCTTGCCAGCCACTCTGTCTGCATAGCACACAAACAGATGCTGGGTGCGCCTCCCGGTGGCCGTGCGTTCCGCATAACATGCCAACGCACGCATGGGGCATAACTGATGCAGCTACTCCTCCTCTATCCCCCCTCTCCATGAGGAGGGGGATAGAAAGCATCTAGCTGAATCGTCCCCGACCGGAAAGAACTATTCATGTTCTTCATTCATTTAAACACACAGACTAACGAAGAACGAGGAACAGCTGGCGGGAGGGAAATTAGTCCAGGGGCTGATTGGTGGAGAGGGAGCCACGCCACACACTAACAGACAGACTTACAGAGAGACAGACCAGGAGGCGGACACACAAGTGCAGGCAGGAAACAAAGAGAAACACAAGGAAAACACAAGGGCAGGCAGGAACCATGACAGTCTGAGTGTGGCACTACTCAGGTCCCCATTTATCATCAACAACTTGGGTGGACCGACAGGGCAGGTACTCCGCAGCCCTCAAGAAAGGTGCGGATCGAATGCCACCCTGTCTGTTGATGCCACCGTCAACCGGTTATCTGTCCTCACTAGCACATCTTTCCCCTGTAACAGAGGTGTGAAGTACTGGAGGACCATCATGACCGCGGTCAGTTCCAGTAGGTTGATGTGACGGTTTTTCCCTGAAGGCTGCACACCACGTACTGCCTGCCCCAGGCAGGTCCCCCCCGTCCCGTCAGGGAGGTGTCCGTGAACACGATATGAAGGAGGTTACTCTCCCCAATGGTGTTCCTGTCATCAGTATGCGGGGGTTTCCCCAATACGCCAGGTCCTCCGTGGCTATTGGGGGAATGGTCACCAAGTGCCAATTGTGACGTTGAGGGTCCAAACGCAGGCTTACGAACCATCTCTGTAGGCGTCATACGTAGCGGTCCCAGCGGAACCAGCAGGTGGGCTGCTGTCATGAGACCCAGAAGACGCATGACAGTTAAAGCTGTCACCATTCTGCTCTTTCTCACCCGCCGAACTGCCTTCACTACAGCCGCCTGTCTGGGTTCCGACAGACGCACTTGTAGTGTGGAGTCGAGCTGCATTCCCAGATAAACTGCCTGTTGGTATGGAACAGGTGCGAAACCTAAATTGGTTAGGTGCTGCACCAATTGTACAGTGTGGACCATAGTCCATTCTTTAGGGCCGTGAGAATCAGGTCATCCAGGTAGAAGAAGACCTGTATTCCCTGTCGAAGCAATGCTTTGAGTGTCCACACACTTTGAAAAGTTGCAGGGAGCCAGAGAGTAGCCAAACGGTAGTCTGTTGTACTCCCTGAAAGGCAAAACTGGCTGTATCGATTCCAGAATCTTTTTTTTTTTTTTTTACTCTAAGCATGCAGAATGGTCTCAGAGCGATGCATGTGTTTAGCGAGCGGAGATCTAGAATAGGTCTCATATCTCCAGTTTTCTAGGGAACAACAAAATAACTGGAAGAGAGACCTCTCTCCCTGTCTTCCTGGGAAATCACAGAAACGGCCTCCTTCTAGAGCAGTTCCTGTATCTCCCTGGAGAGGACTTCCATGCCTTCCTGAGAAGCCATGATCGACTCTCTCGCATCTGTGAATGAGGGCAGCACACACTGAGACTGGAGTGAATAATCCAGTCATAGCGCCGTGTCCCATCCTTTCATCAACGTTAAATTTTTTTTTGCCTCGTTAACCCATTTTTACATTAAGCCTTTTAGAATGTCCCTCAAGGCCCTTTCGCAATTTACAGAGCGAGGCCCCATAGGGTTGTATAGGCTCATCCTGGTTGGAACAGACCAACCAGGATATTGTCCCCGACCAAGTAATCTGAAATAAGCATGTCCTGGTTGATCTTCTTCATTAACAGTACTTGGTGTTCCACTGACAACTTGGAAATGACCGCTGAAAGTGACATTAACGCTGATTTAGTTGTTTATAGGCACTTTATTAAGTTACAGCAACAGTATTACATTATCTTCAGTACGACTGAACGGCAGTCAGCTGGCAGTGTATCGACCGCAACAAGTGGCAAAGCAAAGCATTATGGGAAGGGCTAAAATCATCTATAGTGGCTGGAAGTGACCGTTCGATATTTCACTATAGCACCTAAGAGTGCCTGTCACTTTTAATTCCTTTGTATCAAAAACAGAAAGTCAAGTTATGAGACAACTGAATTCTGAGTCTGAATTGAAAAAAGGGAATTAGAATTTTGAATAATAGTTTCAATAATAATCATCAAGCATGACAAATCCAAATGTAATACAGCATCTGTCGAAGTTCGTAAAAAGTGGTTCTTCCCTTCTGTCTGTAGGTGATTTATTTTCTGACATTTTTCTTTTTTGTGTGTTGAGTAGAGGCGTCGAGACTTCCTCCAGCTGATGTTGGACGCACGGAGCAGCCAGGAGTGTGTCTCTGTGGAACACTTTGACATGGTGAACCATGCTGATGAGCTAGATCACACACACCAACAGGCACCCGAGCCAGCCTCAGAGAAGGCAGAGAATGGCAATAATCACCTGTAGCGTGTTGAGTCGAAAATATCGAACTTACAATTTGGTAAAGGCATATAAATATTAATATTCTGATCAAGAGATCAAATTACACTCGTAGGGGCACCACCTTCGTAAATGAAGGACCTTTACTCATACTAATCAGTCATCAATCTAAAGATCACAAGATCTTTCCAGTTCAGGGATTGCTTTTCTCTGCAGGTAAGGAAAAACATGACAACTTCTCTGCAATAGATGGGAATATTTATTTAACGATCCAAGTATAACCATATTCAATGAAATAAGCAATATAAGTCAAAAGTCACTGATATTGATCACCAGAATAAAATACGGAAACTGTAGACTAAATTAGACATGGAATGTAATGAAACAGAATAAGGATGAAAGGAAAATGATAATGAAATGTGGGAATAAGAATTGGCAGCAGTAAATGGAGATATGTATGGATCAATTAAGCAGAGGAACGAGGCGGAAAGCTACGGGACACCTAAACTATAAAGCCTAACTTTCTTGATCTATTTAATTTGAATCTAAGCTTTTGCATCAACTCTCAGCAGTAAAGACGTGGATAGTCAGAGCCTACTTTGTTCCGCTGGGAGGTCTTGCCGGTCGGGTTGTCTGGTCCCGCTGAGCTCGGAGAGACGGACTCGTCGGGGCCGGTTACCTGGCAACGGCAGACGCTGGATGGAACAGCTGGTCTCTGGTACTGTCGTCACGTCGGGGCGAGCAGCGCTACCGGCTCAAAGCTGTAGTCGTCAGGCCCGTGGATGTGGAACACTGTGGCGATGTTGCACCAGTGTTGGCTGCTGGATGGAGTTGAAGTTTCTAGCTCTTCTAACTGTTGTAAAGTCTAAATAATCTCGTTCCTAAATAGCTTTGAAAGCAATCTTTGCTTGGCCGGGCGTTGATAACTTCTTGACTATTAGACGCGAGGTTCAAATTTCTTGCAAGCGATTCTTAAGTTCATCTGGAGAAGACGTCTCTAACTCCAGGCTCAAACTCTAAGTTTCACTAAAGGCGAATTGCAGCTAAAATTGTTGATCTTGGTTTCAGCAGGTTTCTTGGTGAGGGCGGAATCTTGAACGAACGTTGAACTGCGAACAAGGCCAGATAAGAGAGTTTTATAGATCTTTGAATTTCCAGGCGTGGTTCGCCATGCAAATCACGCTTCGCGCTCTTTTTTCTGTTACGACTTGTTTACTAATTAATTTCTTTGTTTGAGAAGGTTCCACCCCGAATAGGGAGAGGGGGGAAATGGATGTAGCCTAAGAGGAATTTTTCCTCTAGTCTATTTTATTTTGAGATCCCTTACAAAGTGATCTTAATTAAGATTTCTTCCTAAAGTAATACGCAGGTATTTTACATCTCCACCAATTACTGTTGTCAATTGATCAAAATAATAAAAACCCGGGAACTTACATTCTAAATTATATGGCTAGCATATCAATATAAGGACCTCAAATAAATCTTCATGGCCTAATCTATAACTAGACAGTCTTTACCAAGTTAACTCATATATGTAACTTGTGTTTCTAACTATGTGACTAATGTGAAAAACAATTTAACCATTTAATACCATTAAGCTTGGTCAACATTATATTGACCTGTCCTAGTTATAAATGACCACAAGGTGGCAGTGTGGTACCATGCAAAAGGAAGGGAGAGTAAAATAATTGTAATCATTTCCTCAACTAAAATAGTTAACATTGTGGGTGCATACAATTCACCACGAATTAAACAGCTTCAACATATATAGTTGACACATTTAGCCTATACTTCAAGATACATAATACACTTATTAAAAACATTTTAAGAAGTATAGGGTTGAGAGTAAGTTCAGAGGAGAGAGCAGAGAGAGGGAAAAGATTTATGACAGTCCTGTTCCAGAGAGGGGTAGTGATGAGACTCTGATAAGTGTCAACAGCAGTCTGTTGTTCCTTCGTATTGACACATTGGTATGTATATGTGACACCCACCAATGTGTCACATTTGTGTTAATGTATTTTGTTTCCATGTGTAGCCAACATGTTTTCACAGTATGTATATTATATACGTTCTAGCCTTTATATCATGAATAATTAACATGCTTCTACTATGTACGTTATGTACACTCTAGCTTGTAGCCGGTAGAGGGCAGTGTGGCGCTGTACTCCGCTCCATGCCGGTCTTTACGACGGGAGTGGCGCTTTACTTCGCTCCAGGGCGGTCTTTACGACGGGATTGGCGCTTTGCGGTCTCCCTCTTTCTGCTGAGCGAGGCTTAACGAACAGAAGTGCATTAGCCCTGTCTCATTTATTTCTCCTGTTTGCAGGTTTGTGGTGTAGTAATCCAAGTTAACTAACTAAGTGTTGCTAGATAAACATGTTGCTTTATAACTGGGTAACCAGGAAATTGATTCTTGTAAGGATGCATTGATTTGGTTGTGAGTAATTGAGTAGTTGGATTTTCCGGTGTGCCGTGTTCATTATAAGATGGCGCTACGGTAGCTTTGTTCTTGATATTCGAGTCACGCCAATCAGAGTTTTATTTTTGGCTCCACGAACATTTGGGTTGACGTCATTATATTTTTCTAATGTGTAAGATTGTTAAAATGGTAAAATGTTTAGGTAAGTTTGAAAAGGTTGAAAGTAAAGTAAAAAGCTGTAAGCTCATATACTAATGGCCATATACAAATAGTAGCAGTATGCTAGGTTTTATTTTAAGGTTACATAAGACAACCTAGAAGTGTAACAGTTATTGTTATTATTTTATTTTGGTTGGCTAAACCAACAGAACTTATAACTCAGTAAATAGACTGAATGTTGAAATGTGTAAAGACACAACGTGTGTGGCTGTATTTTATTTTGGAGAATATGTCTTTTTCATATGGGAGATACAGTATGACAATGCATAAATGAACATATTGAAACAATGTAGTAAAGGAAAAAGCTTTATATGATATATGGTGAATAAATCTCTTTCTGCTGAGCGAGGCTTAACGAACAGAAGTGCATTAGCCCTGTCTCATTTATTTCTCCTGTTTGCAGAAATTATTATCTGTCTATTTGGAACCAGCCGGTACCTGTAACAGATTTTTGGGGGCTCGTCCGGGATCGGCACCACCTGCTGCATGGGAGCTGATCCAGTGATTGCTGAAACCTTGGACCGATAAGGAGCTGATGCTTCAGTCTGTGACACATGCAACAGGAGCAGCTACTGTTGCAACAACTTGCACGACTGATGAAGAACCGAGCGAGGGTTGTATCCACCACCTACTAATGACTAAAGACAGAGACTGAACTGTAATACATGATACGTGCCATCCATTGAGAACAGAGACTGTGACTGTGGGTTTTGGACTGTGTGACCATACGTGAGGAATAGGGAAGAAGTAGTCATGTCAGACGGTGAGAGGAAAAGCCTGGTGTGGACCATCAGGAAGAGCCTTCTCTCTCTTTCATCTGATGAACTTTTCCAGATTGCCAAGAGTGTGGGTCCAGTGCCAGACAAGGACCGGTCGACACTGGAAGTGGGAGATGAAGAAGGCTGCTTTGAGTATATTCAGGGTTTCATGTACAGTAAGTCTTTACTTGAGTCGGAAGATATGGGGATGGTTGAGTTGTTAATGTTGAAAGATAATATTGATTTTGTGATACAGAGTCATGCTAACACCTCACATGTCGGTGCAGTTGATAATGTTGAGTCACAACACACATTTCATAACCCTCAACCTATTGATGAAGACATCACAGAGAGCACAGTTTTGAAGGGTACATCTAATATTGCTTCCACTGCTAACACCTCCCCAATGGTCATGGTTAGTAAATCTAGCCCCACCCCAACTGTTGATTTGATTTCTCCAGCCATAACTAATGTCGCCCAGCCTATACCAGACACTGAATTGAAGAGTATGCTTGCAAGCTACGAGGAGCTTAGTAACAAACTCAGTCAGTACATGGCTATTCCGACCCCACAGCCTGTGCTACCAACATCTCCACTGACAACGTCACTCAATCACAGCAGCACACCACACACCAGCAGTCAGTCTGTACAGGCCACACATGAAAAACACGAGAAGGTAGTCTCCCTAAGAGATCTTTCATACCTCCACCGCAGAGAATTTAAGATTCAAGGGGGTCAGATTGGTGACCAAGGGTCAGACATAAGCTATAACAGTGCCTGCAGACAAATTGATGAGGGTTTAAAAGAACAGTTCAGCGAAGCAGAAATAATCAGAAGTGTGTTGAAGGCAGTTAAGCCAGGAAATTTCAAGGAGATGCTAATGAACAAAGATGACTTGACAGTAGAGGAGCTCAAGGGGTTTCTCCAGTCCCACTTAGGGGGCCAAAGTAGCATGGAACTTTTCCAAGAACTAATGTGCACCAAACAAAATGATAGGGAGACCCCGCAACAGTTCCTGTACCGTGTGATAGGACTAAAACAAAAGATCCTACTCACCTCAAAACATGCTGGTACCGACGTGAAGTACAATGCAGACACAATTCAAGATGTCTTCCTTCACACCGTTTACCAAGGCCTAGGGCACAAACATGATGACATCCGTCGAGAACTCAAACCACTACTCTCAGACTGCAAAGTATCTGATGAGATAATACTGAGGCATGTGATGAAGATAACAAGTGACGAGAATGAGAGGCTGCGTAGGCTAGGCCAGGGCCCGCGTCAAAGACAGGCAAATGTACACAACGCTGAGCTTGAGGTCAACGCTACACATGGCTCAGGTACCAGGAGAGATAGGTCTGAGCAGAAGCCCGCGTCAGACATAATCCAACAGCTCACAGAAAAAGTAGAGAAGCTTTCCAGCATAATTGAATCAATGACAGAGCCATTCCAGACACGACGGCAAGAACATATGTTTCAGGGGTATCCAGGTAGAATGCCACCCAGAAAAGACAGGCTCTATGGCTGTCCAAATTGTATTGAAAAAAACATTCCGAACTGCCACCATTGTTTCTACTGTGGTGAAGAAGGCCACAGAGCGGTTGGCTGTCTCAAGAAACCAACGCGTCAGGGAAACGGGAGCCGGTCTCTGCCAAGGGACACCCAGTGACCGGGCTCCAACCGCTGTCCCAACCTGACAGTACCAACAGAAACGATCCCAGTCTAGAGGGCCCTAACGCTAGAAACACTGGGTCAACGGACAACAAAACAGCTGGAGGGAAAAATAAACATGGGCCGGGAAAAATGTCACTCCCATCCTCTCCTGATCTACCAGTGACTAAAAATGAGCAGGTTGCAAGGCTTGTAGGAAAAAAAGCGCTCACCCAGTGTTATCTAAACGGTCTAGCCGTGAGTGCTCTGCTGGATACTGGAGCTCAAGTCAGCATGATAGACAGGGAGTGGAAAGATAAGTACTTACCTGAGACTGATATTAGACCACTCGCTGAAATCATTGAAGAAGAGGAAGAGCTTGCAGTGTATGCTGTAAACGGAGACCCCCTTCCATTTGATGGCTGGGTCACTATCACCGTAAACTTACCTGGAAACGAGGACCCCAACCTGTCTATCAGTGTTCCTTTCCTTGTGAGTAACTTCACCCTTGAACGCCCACTGCTAGGGTTCAACGTGCTTGAGGAAGTGATACAGGGGCAACCAGAGAAACTGATCCCACTCCTCATCACTCTTCTCTGTGGAGCAATCTCAATACCTGCTGAAAAAGCAAAGACTCTTGTGAACCTCATTCAGACGGGCAGGCCCAAAGTGCAACAGGGACATTTACGGACTGGCAGACAAGACATGGTCATCCCAGCAGGCCAAGTAGCTTGGTTGAAGTGCAAAGTCCCACCGAACATGGACCTGTCTGATCCTCGGGTGTTGTTTGAGCCAAAGGGGGACGATTCACGACTAGCGCAACTGGATGTAGGAGAGGGCCTGTTGGAAGTTCAGAACCAGAGGAAACCGTATGTAGCCGTGCCTGTGGGAAATAATACAAAACACGCTATCACTCTGCCAAGAAAAACCGCCCTTGGCAGCATACATCCCATCGAAAGAGTGATAGAGACAGACTCAACTGACAAAAATAAGACCACGGTCAAAGTCAACAGTGTTGCTCCCCCTCCCAAGGACACCAAGCAGACACTGTGGCAGCCTCCCGTCGATGTCAGCCACCTAGATGAGATGCAACAAGAAAAAGTTAAGAGAATGCTATCTGAGGAATCAGCAGCCTTTGCTCAAGACAACAACGACATTGGATGTATCCCAAGTTTGCAGATGTCGATCAGCCTCAAAGACAATGTTCCAGTACAGAGAACATATTCATCAGTGCCAAGACCATTGTTCAAAGAAGTAAAGGAGTACATTCAAGAACTTATGGTAAAAGGCTGGATAGTGAAGTCAAAATCTCCATACGCTGCCCCAGTGGTATGCGTTCGAAAGAAAGATGGGACACTTCGCTTGTGTGTTGACTATCGCCTCTTGAACCAGAAAACTGTCCCGGATCGGCACCCCTTACCCAGGATACAGGACCTGATAGACACCCTCGGTGGATACTCCTGGTTCAGTATCTTGGACCAGGGCAAAGCGTACCATCAGGGTTTCATCGCAGAGGGTTCCAGACATGTCACTGCCTTCATAACTCCGTGGGGACTCTATGAGTGGGTTAGAATCCCATTTGGCCTTTCTAACGCTCCCGCAGCATTTCAAAGGAGCATGGAGGAGATGCTTGGCTCCCTCAGGGACGAATGCTGTATCCCTTACCTTGACGATGTTCTCTGCTATGCAAGGTCATTCGACGAGCACCTGGAAGGAGTCCGCAATGTCCTCAAGGCCCTCCAACGCCATGGAGTCAAGCTGAGGCCAGAGAAATGTGAACTCTTCCAGCAAGAAGTCAGATATGTGGGACGCCTCGTCTCCGCTGAAGGAGTCAAAATTGATCCGAAGGACCTGGAAGCGGTACACTCCCTTACCAGGAAAACACCACAAACAGTTGGCGATGTCAGGAGACTCACTGGCTTCCTTGGCTATTATCGCTCCTATGTCCAGGATTTCTCAAGGATAGCCAGACCCATCTATGAACTCCTTCAAACTAAACCGGGCATGCCACAAGCCCAGACACATGCAGGAAAGGGCAGGGGCCCACAGCTGCCTTCCAGGATGCCAGTGGACTGGACAAATGAACAGCAGAAAGCACTTGAGAAGCTTGTCAACCTCCTCACTAATCCACCGGTGTTGGCATATCCTGACTTCAACCTACCTCTAACGCTGCACACAGACGCATCAGACCAGGGTCTCGGGGCTGTTCTTTATCAACATCAGGATGGCAAGTTAAGGGTCATTGGGTACGGTTCAAGGACGTTGACGCCAGCCGAACGAAACTATCATCTGCACAGTGGAAAACTGGAGTTTCTTGCGTTAAAATGGGCTGTGTGTGAAAAGTTTAGGGACTACCTTTACTACGCCCCACACTTTACCATCTTCACTGACAACAACCCACTGACTTATGTCATGAGTACGGCAAAACTCAACGCAACGGGTCATCGATGGGTTGGAGAACTGTCAGATTTCCAGTTTGACATAAAGTACAGACCTGGGAAGTTGAACATCGACGCGGACACTCTGTCCCGGATACCGTTGGACATAGACAGATACGTGGAAGCGTGTACGGAGGAGCTATCGCAAGATGTGGTAAATGCCACATGGGATGGATGTCGAGCAGCTAACCGGAAAGATGTGGCTTGGATTGCCGCACTGCAGATTTCCTCTCAAAATGCCCACCCACAACCTTGCACAAGCTTACCCACTATCAGTCATGATGAGCTTGTGAAAGCACAGCAAGAGGACCAAGCTATCAGTGAGGTGATAAAATTGAAAGAGTCAAATACAACGCTGACAGATGACATACGAAAGGCAGTTGGTGGTGTCACCCAGAAGATATTACACGAGTGGAGCAAGCTGCATTTGGACGGGGGACTCCTTTACAGGCGGACAAGTGAGAGGAAACAGCTAGTCCTTCCTACAAAGTATAGGAGCCTAGCCCTGAGACATCTTCACAATGAGATGGGACATGTTGGGAGAGAGAGGGTACTACACCTCGCTAGGGAGAGATTCTACTGGCCCTATATGGCAAAAGAAATAGATGAATATGTGACCCGGAAATGTCCTTGCATCAAATCAAAGAAGCCAGTAATACATGTCCGAGCTCCCATGGGCAGTATCACATCTAGTTCTCCCCTTGAGCTCGTCTGTATTGACTACCTACACCTGGAGAGCAGTCGAGGAGGGTATGAGTATATCCTGGTGGTGGTTGATCATTTTACAAGATATGCGCAAGCGTACTCTACTAAGAACAAGAGCGGGCGGACAGCTGCAGAGCGTATCTTTAATGATTTCATACCCCGCTTTGGGTACCCCTCCAAGTTGCATCATGACCAGGGTCGTGAATTTGAGAACAGACTCTTCCAGACTCTCCAGCAGCTGTCAGGGGTTGGCCATTCAAGAACATCGCCATACCACCCGCAAGGGAACCCAGCTGAAAGGTTTAACCGCACGTTACTCCAGATGCTGAGAACACTGACTAACAAAGAGAAAGAGCGCTGGAAAGACCATCTCCCCCATGTTGTACATGCATACAATTGCACACGACATGAATCAACTGGGTACTCGCCTTTCTATCTTCTTTATGGCCGTCACCCTCGCCTGCCTGTCGACCTGCTGTTTGGGTTAACCGAAGACACAGAACCAGAACCAGTTTCGACTAAAGGGTATGCTGACAAGTGGGCTGGGAGAATGGCTGAAGCATATCGAATAGCCAATGAGAACAGCAAACAGTCCAGTGCAAGAGGGAAGTCATACTACGACCAGAAAGTGAAAGGAGTGGTGTTGCAGCCTGGCGATAGGGTTCTGGTGAGGAACCTTGGTGAGCGAGGAGGGCCTGGTAAGTTGAGGTCATACTGGGAAAAGGCCATTTACATGGTGAAAAAGCAGGTAGCTGAGAATCCAGTGTACGTAGTCTATCCTGAATCTGGAGACAAGCAGAAGACCAGAACACTGCACCGTAATCTGCTACTTCTGGTTAATGACCTACCTCTTGAGGCCCCTCCCCAACCCACCGAGCCAACACCTAAGGAAAGATCAAGACAAGGTAACAGACAACGAAGAGTGTCTAACACACAAAGACAGACTGAGGACAGTGACAATTTTGGAGACGACTCTGAGGAGGAATTCAGCAGAGGAAGTTACTGGTTAAGAATACCAATAGACAAAACAGAACAAAATACCTACCGTGGACAACCAACTTTAACCCAGAGGGAACCAGTTCATGTACCTGAAAGGGAAGAGCAACAAGGTGTACCGGAGTACTGTCCAGTTGAAATGAGTGTGGGTAATGAAGGTGAAGCTGTGAGGGAATTCGTATCCAGTCCCATCCAGGCATCTCCAAGGAGGAAACAAAGGGAGAGACAAGTCAGACAGGAACACTTACCTGTTTCAACTGGACTGGAGAGTGAGCACGAGCCTTCAGAACCTGAACAAGAGAAGAGACCGTTGACCCCCCCGGTAGTTCATACTCACACTGAGGTTAGGAGGTCCACTCGTGACAGAAGGCCGCGACAAATGTTCACTTATGAGACGCTTGGCCAGCCATCAAGACAGCTACAAAACACAGTTAATACGGTTGGGGCATACACTACACCACACCTGACTGGTTACGGTATACCCATCCAGCCACTATACTCAGCTGTACGTTATACACCACTCCCGTACCTGCCATATACACACGCTGCACCTTTCACATCACCCACATACATGCCGCAAACATGTCCCGCATCACACGTACCACCAGCATACATTCCATACATTACACCGGTGTACTAGTTGAGAGTGTTAAGACTTTAAGAGTTTAGGGTTTTGGTAAATGTCAGGAGCCATTTTTTATTTTGTCAGGGAGTGTGTGACACCCACCAATGTGTCACATTTGTGTTAATGTATTTTGTTTCCATGTGTAGCCAACATGTTTTCACAGTATGTATATTATATACGTTCTAGCCTTTATATCATGAATAATTAACATGCTTCTACTATGTACGTTATGTACACTCTAGCTTGTAGCCGGTAGAGGGCAGTGTGGCGCTGTACTCCGCTCCATGCCGGTCTTTACGACGGGAGTGGCGCTTTACTTCGCTCCAGGGCGGTCTTTACGACGGGATTGGCGCTTTGCGGTCTCCCTCTTTCTGCTGAGCGAGGCTTAACGAACAGAAGTGCATTAGCCCTGTCTCATTTATTTCTCCTGTTTGCAGGTTTGTGGTGTAGTAATCCAAGTTAACTAACTAAGTGTTGCTAGATAAACATGTTGCTTTATAACTGGGTAACCAGGAAATTGATTCTTGTAAGGATGCATTGATTTGGTTGTGAGTAATTGAGTAGTTGGATTTTCCGGTGTGCCGTGTTCATTATAAGATGGCGCTACGGTAGCTTTGTTCTTGATATTCGAGTCACGCCAATCAGAGTTTTATTTTTGGCTCCACGAACATTTGGGTTGACGTCATTATATTTTTCTAATGTGTAAGATTGTTAAAATGGTAAAATGTTTAGGTAAGTTTGAAAAGGTTGAAAGTAAAGTAAAAAGCTGTAAGCTCATATACTAATGGCCATATACAAATAGTAGCAGTATGCTAGGTTTTATTTTAAGGTTACATAAGACAACCTAGAAGTGTAACAGTTATTGTTATTATTTTATTTTGGTTGGCTAAACCAACAGAACTTATAACTCAGTAAATAGACTGAATGTTGAAATGTGTAAAGACACAACGTGTGTGGCTGTATTTTATTTTGGAGAATATGTCTTTTTCATATGGGAGATACAGTATGACAATGCATAAATGAACATATTGAAACAATGTAGTAAAGGAAAAAGCTTTATATGATATATGGTGAATAAATCTCTTTCTGCTGAGCGAGGCTTAACGAACAGAAGTGCATTAGCCCTGTCTCATTTATTTCTCCTGTTTGCAGAAATTATTATCTGTCTATTTGGAACCAGCCGGTACCTGTAACATATACCCGTTCTCACCCAATGGTGACTGTCCCTTTCGATTAATCAGACCGTCTGGTGCTCCAATAAAGAAAGGGAGGATGATCCCCTATATTCATAGGTGTGGAAGGTATGAATGTGTGAATGTATTGTTCATTAGGGCTCCTGAGTCCTTGGGTCCTTCTTCTCCCGATGGCTGGAAGATAAAGGTCATTAACTCTGGAATGTGTGAGAAAGTTGCAAACCTCCTCGCAGTATCCTGTCGTTAATTCCCCAAAAGCTTTAGGGTGACATCTCCTGCTGGCAGATACCACTTTTGAAGTTGTGGTTTGTATCAGCCAGACACCTGTATGGCCATTTGTTGTGATAGGCCATGTTGTGTTGATTCGAGAAAGCAACAGAGAGGTTGGGGCTTTCTCCAAAGGTCTCACTGGTATCGCTACACACCCATGGGTGTCACCCACCAAACGTCCACAGAAGACGATGCTGACGGAGGATGAGATTGTGGGCCAGGCTTTTATCTTCCTCCTGGCGGGCTATGACACCAGCAGCAACATGTTGGCCTTCGCCTGCTACCTCATGGCCATCCACCCTGAATGTCAGCGCAAATTACAGGAAGAGGTGGACCAGTTCATCGCCAGACATGTGAGTGTGTGGCACTGTGGTTTGGTCTGACCTACATCTCATCCAGTTAGGATGTAGGATGGCAGATCTGGGCAAAACAGTAGCTGAATATATTTTTCTACTAGAAAATATGAGACATACTCATATTTAATGTTGTGTCACTGCTCACCTCAAGTAGCGCAAATATTTAAAACCACATTCAAAAATATATTGTCACGTCCTGAATGATGAGACTTCTGTTGATGTACTGTAACTCTATAAGAAGCTAAGCACCCTGGGTAAGTACCCAGATTCATCTAGAGCAGAAATTACCTAGTTCCTCATAATGCTCTCACTCCTTTCCACATATAATTGTCTGTGACAGTTTTGTGGCTGTTGTCCATGTGTCATTAGTCCAGGCGCCACTGCTGATAAGCTTCTGAGTGCAGATAGCTAGTAATGTTCCAGAGCCCATCATAAATACAGCACATTACCACTGCAGCTGCACTGTAATAACCTCTTCTCTGCTGTGCTGCCCTGCTCTCATATTCACCCTGCTATACTGCAGGCCAGTGGAGGTGAACTGGGTTGGAGAGACAGAGGTGTGTGTGGCTACACATATGCACGCGTGTGTGTTTTTTTTTAATGCATGCAAGAAGCGAGGTTTAAGATGGAACATCAGTCTATTTCCTGATAGTGTTTTCAGACTAGGGATTCTCATTGTCTCTCATTGTCGTTTGATTTAATGTGCAGATGACTGAATGGTCGTTAAATTTCATATTTCATGCTTGAAGTGATAGTATATTTATTTGGAAATGATTTACAGTTGATTTACTGTGTATTTCATTGCGAAAAAAAAAGAAAACCAATGTGGTTTTATAATTTGATGACACAGGACTGCCTGAGTTAAACTCTTCAGATAAACACAAAAAGGACACACCTTTTGAAGATGCAGATTGTTTCCTTTTAAATGTAAATCTAAATCTCCTCTGTGAGTCCTCATGGAAGAAATAGCTTCTGCAGCGTCTCAAGACTTAACAAAGTGCCCCATTAACCAGACCCCTCTCTTGCTGTCACAACCATTATGAATTCTGCCCTAATGCAGTGTGCATGTGTGTGTGTGTGTGTGTGTGTGTGTGTGTGTGTGTCTGTCTGGATATGTTTATATGTGCATATTCAACACACACCATGGTCTTGTTAGACCCATTCCATCCTCCCATCCATGATAATGCCTCAACCAAGGCCTCGGCTCTCTATGCTTGTTCTAGGGCAGCCAGCAGACCGGAAGACAGGATCAAACACAGGAGGAGGAGATCTCACTGACTGGAGTCAGACGCTCTTTCATCTCTCCTCTGCCGTGCCAGCACACACTCTAATGCTTCATTTTCCCCACTCACAGGGGAGGAAGTCTCCACAAAGAGAGCTTTCTGTGTGAACTCACTCTGTCTGTCTGTGTCTCTTTTTCAATTCTGCTTTAGCTGATTCGTCCCTGATAGAAATACAGATCAGGATAAATTTAGTTACGCTCGTCAATTTTATATGCATCTTTTCTCCTTGATGTGTGAAAGAGTAAATATGTCTGTGCTTATTTCTGCTTTTTATCTCAGGAGATTTCAAAGCTTCTGTAGACTTTGATTCCATGCTGCAATGAATAGCTTGTCAAAATAGACTATTGGCTATGTGAGGAAATTAAGCTAGTAACCGTTCCTCTGTGTCTTTGAGAGTGCTGAGCAGTAGTATTCATAGCAATATGGTGACTAGTGATCTCTGTCAAATTAAACCTGCAATAAGCGATAAGCTTATAAGCTATCAGACCTTATAACCAATCCTGAAACTAATGTGTGCTAAACCAAAATCCACATATGTGGACTAGCTGTGTTGCTGTTTTCACCTCTTTTCTAAAGCTTGTTGTCAAATTCTAGTCCAGAATGAAGCTCCTTCTGGTCCATTCAGTAGCTTTTAATTTTTTTTAAAATGAGCTTGGCACCTCCTTTGCAGTTTAAAAGCGGCCCTCACCCACTCCCATCCCTGAAAATTTTCTCATGGTGGAATCCATGAAGCGAGTAAACTTAGTAAACTAGTAAACTTGCTACCTACCTTGTCATTGTTTGTGGCACACATAACCTTCAGCGGGAGAACGTTCTGGCAAAGCGAGACTGGCAACCAGCAAGACTTCTCCGTAGGTGCGGTTAGCTTAGCTATTAGCCTTTATGCATAATGCTTTGCAATATTTGTCCTTGGGAGGAATTGTTGTTTAGGAATTGTAGTTCTGTTGCCCTCTAGTGGTCAGAAAATGTTGCTTATTGCTTTAAACTGAATTTTATTGCTAGCTTGATCCTTTGGTGATTTCATTGCCATGAATTCATGCTATAGTGAAGTGAAGAAAGTTGATCAGCTACCCACAGCAGTAGCTGTGTACCACAAGCAGTTTCAAGGCCAGCCGGATGTACATGTTGCAGAGATCTGGCTTCTGAGTGTGTAAAGGTCAGCCCCTCTCTGCCTGTTCCAGTGGTGTTTGCCGCCCACTGCTCTCCATTCCACAGCCTTTCAGACTGAGAAAGAGAATAAATGTGTGCTAACCTTGCCAGTCGACTTCTGAATGTCAGCTGTTGTCTCTATTGACCAAGGCATTGAAAAGAGGTAGGCCCTATCGCTAAGTATCCTAAACAAATCCCCCTCATTCCAGCCTGTGCACACAATATATTCAGTTCTCTTAAAGTTAAATTTTTGTGTTGTGCATTAATGAGTCTTGTTTTAAAGTAATGATGCAGTTATTACCTGGGATTCATTCCCCTGCTCTGGGCTCTGGGACTTGGCAGCTAGCTCTCCTGCAGAGAGGCTGCCTTGTGTGAAAGCTTACCACGTTGGCTCAATCAGCTCCTTTTTTCTGACAAGTGCTTGCCCTGTGTGGATCCTGCCATTCATATATACCTCTGAAAGAGAGATAGTGCAGCCAAATATGCAAATGCTGACAGCCAATGTTGCTCCTGCCAGTCTAGCTAGATTGATGGAAAAATATGTGCTCTGTTTTCTCTCTCTCTCTCTCTCTCTCTCTCTCTCTCTCTGTCTCTCAATCTCTCTCTCTTTCTCTATCCATCTATCTATATCTATCTATCTATTTATCTATCTCGCTCCCCGTGCCATTGCTCCTCGTGGCCCTCAGGGAGGTCCCTCATTAATTTGCCGCCTTTATCTGCCTGAATAACAGAATAAGTTTAAGCAAATTGAACCCTTAATGACTCATGCAGAATGTGTAAGGCAGGAGATGGAAGGGGGAGATGAGGCTGAAATTATATGTTTCGTGTTTGGCTGCTCCTGCTGGGAAGCTCCTATAACTGTCTCTACAAGGGAAAAGGAGGGTGGAGAGATAGAAGGAAGTTTTGGGGGGAGAGAGTAAGAGAAAGAGAGACCGAGACAGTAGGCAAATAGGGGTAGTAAGTCTGTAAATGTACTGTATGTATGTGTGTATTTGTGTGTGTGTATGTGTTTGTGTGTGTGTGAGAGAGAGAGAGAGAGAGAGAGAGGGAGAGAGAGAGAGAGAGAGAGAGTGTATCTGGGCTTGAGAGTCTGACTGATTCAGTTGGAGCAACTGCTTAGCCACAGCTACATCTTACCTGTCCTGTTTAAATTATTTATCCACATCCTGACTGGGTAGAGGAGGCTCCTGGTGCTTTCATTGATATCTCAGAATATCTATGAAACTTCTATATTTTTTTTGTTTATTCAATAAGTGTCCAGTGAATCCGACATCTGTGAAACTGAGTATCTGTCTGTACCAATCCTCCTGTGAGCTCAGGCCTGAAACTGCCCTCTGAGGTTGAGGTTGAAAATGCATCATATGATGTTACAAAGAATGGTTCCACACACTAAAAGATGACTTGGAATTGCATAAGTGAGAATTTTTACTTGGAGGACATTACTGCAGACGTTTCAGCATTCAGCTTTCATCAGTGTAATGTCCTATTTATAACCCCTATTTATGTAGTCCAGCTAATTGCGCCATTTGGACAGGATGTTAAAGTCCCACTGAAACGGAAGTTAGAGCGTCTTTAGCTTCTGTACTGTGATGTATTTCCCAGTGAAACAGAATATTTGAGCGGTGTACAGTTACAAGAGGGATTTAAATCAAATCCTTTGCATTTGATTGGACCGCTAAACAGTGGGCGGGGCTTAGAGTTTAGCGCAATACGGAGCTACAGAGAGAAACAGAGCTACAGAGGACTGTTGGCTCCACACACACCAGGTTGAAGAATGATTGATGGGTGGATGTCATGATATTATTGGTTGAAATTGGTTGGTTCATGCTTACGTAAGCACACGGCATATTTTGTTTTACAGGAAGAAAACATGATTGGATTTTGATATAAGAATACAAAGAAATTGATTTTTTGTATTTTTTTGACATACAGTATATTGTTAAATAGGTGCACAATATGACCGGGGATGTGATCTAAAAGGGTTAAAAATGCACTTTTCATTTCATCTCGACTTTAAACACACTGTCTACTAGTTCTGCAGGAAATCAAATCTGACATAGAATTGTCATTATGAAAAGATGCAACCCAAAATTTAACATATGTTTATCATAAAGTTATGAGGAAAAAAAAAAATCAAAGCAGCCATAGTGAAAAAAATTACCATCTTTTTTTAATGACTGCAAGTCTTGGAGTTCAAGGTTGTCATCCACATAAATATGTCTTTTTCACAAGATGAAATAAGCTGTCTCTTTGCCAGTCAAGCTAAGAGTCTTTGAGTGCCTGTCAAGCACTGGTAATAAAATTACCTCTTGGCTCATCTACCATTGAAGCATCCTGTTCCCAAAGCAAAATATTATTCTTTTTAAAATAGCCAATCACAAAATCTTAAATGAGACTGTCCCATGTTTCATGGCATGTTTGATACAACTATTGTGCATCCACAAAGAAATTGTTCTCTTGTGCTCTCTTTGCTTTGGATCAAATCTGTGCTCATGAGAATATCTGGGAATCAAAGAGTATTGGAGAGCTTTGTGACCATATCTAGGCTCTCTATGGGTTTACCAATAACAATGGGAATTTTCTTCTATCATCCAATACTTAACAAATAGTTTGATATGTTGTCCCCTTTTTTGAATGTGATGAAAGCCAGCTGGCTGACTGGTTAGCCTGGTGGGAGGCTGGCTAGCTGCATAGTTGACTGGCATGATGGCCGACTGGCTGGTTGGCATGCTGGCAGGATCTGTTGATTATCTGGTTGGCTGACTGACCGTACAACCCGGCGCAGAGATAGTTCTCTACGCTGCCGCTCTTTGTGAAAAGAGTGCGGAGGTTTGTATAGAGGGTAGCAGAGCAGAGTAGACCAGAGCAGAACTCCCTGAGGGTCACTGTGTGGATGATCCTGAAAAGCTGAGGCCCTCTTGATAATGTGGAGAGAGAGAGGGCTGGTTAGGAAAGAGTGTGGACTAGGAAAATAGAGTGAGCACTGAAACTTTGTGACTCTAGAAAGCACAGTATCCTCACCCTGATGGAGGGGGAAAGACAGGAGGAGAGGGTGCAAAGCGTTGTATAAAGAAGGAAAACTGATGAAGAGACAGATGGGGCGGAGGAAAAAAGCAGTGTGCTAAATGATTTGATGATAAGCTTCTGATCCCTCAGATTTCTTTTATAATTGGCTGAAAGCTTGCGTGTCACTTTGAAAGATGGCAGGCTTGTGTATGTGAAGACTCAGGTTTGCATTATTGTAAATAGCCAGCATCAATGTATGTGTGTGTGTGCGTGTGAGCGCACGGGTACATGCACACTTGTCGACGTGTCAGAAATATCTTCCTCTGGTTCCATTTCATCCCAGTGAATGGCCTCTCCTCTCTGCTCCCTGGTGTTCACCGATGCCTGTCACGTCACCATGAAAAGACAACAGAGAGGGAGAGCATGACACAGATGCATCGCCCGGAAAGAGAGACAGGCGGATTGAGAGCTGTGGCTGATCCCCGAGAAGCACTGCAGGCTTAATATCCCCTCTCCATCCTCTCCCTCCCTATCCAAAGCGTCCAGGCTGTGGGCTCCTGCAGTCTGGTACCATCAGGCTCAGGACTGACGTCAGTGATATTTCTGTCCATCCCTTGGTCAGGGGGGTCATCGTCACTAATGCATTATTCATACTCACAGCATCAACCTAGACAGATCTTATCTCGACAGGGCAGAGCAACAATCACCCCTGGCTCAGTGATTGAACAAACATTGAAAGCATGCAATAGCTGTGGCTTCACCTTTTCTGATTAATATTGCTGTTTTGTGCAATGTGGCAACTTTGCACAAAACCTTTTTGTCCTGGCATGTTACCATTTTGCAATGTGAATCTATCATGTTTGGAAATGCATGTTTGTGTCATTTCTCTCAGCTGCATACACAAGTGGTGGGCCATCATGCTTAGTCTTAACGTGGAGAAATTGAGTATTTACTTCAATGTTATCTTTGTTTAGAGCCTGTGTACATTGTAGAATCTGCAGTATAATGACAAAGACAATAGAGATGAAGATGTCAGATTAGTGCTTTCTTGGTTAAGGCATTCTAAAAAAAAAAAAAACACAAGGGCTTGTGGGAAACAGACGGGCTCTTTAATATGCCTGTCTTAAGTGGCCATAAACAGAATGTTGAGTTATTCAGCCGTGGTTTTCTGACTGATGTGTGGTGAATGTCAACAGCTGTCACACGGCAGACATTGTTAGATAAACCCCCTCTTCTACAGTGAACCCATGGGAAGTTGAAACACACACACAAACACACACACACACACACACAAACACACACACACACATAATAAAGCTGAGCCAGTGGGGTTCTCTTCCTCTCTGTCCTCTGTCATTAAAAACTATATTCAGTTGGGGTAATGAAGGAGAGAGATCTTACTCTCTCGTCTCGTGTGTGTGTTTGTGTTCATGCATGGGTGATCACACAGAAGTTGTAGCCATGCTCGCTGCCCTATCACGACAATGATAGTTTGCTGCTGTCCCCTACTGTTAGGCTATCTGTTCTCTTCACTACAGCTGTCTAACAACAACTACAGATGCAGACACACTCCCATAAACCAACCCATGCTATGATGCATACCATATCATATGCATACCATATCTGTATGCAGATATGGTATGCAGTTGCCCACTATCATCTCTGGAATACAATCACAGTTTGTAATGGTTTCAGCAAAACGGGTGTTATTATTCTGGTACTCTGGATTCATGAGATGCCATTTAAAGATACCCCAGATATATCTCACAGATATGTTTGTAACTTTGAGCAACAGAGAGTTTTCAGAAATTGCTCTGGCTTGATGTAGACATGGTTCGCATTCCAGCTGGATCCCAGAGATGTGGAGAGAACTGGAGCGAAGCATGGGAACAGAACAGGAAGAGGACTGCTCTCTGCTCTTGCTTTCCACACACTTTAGAGACTACCCCTAGAGGTCCTTTGTGATCCTCTCAGAGAGGGAGAGCTTGATGTAAGTTAAATAAAAGTGGCTTATCTCATTTTAACTTCGATCAGAAGGTTTAGCTTTTCCAGCATTCAAAGGTGTAAAAAAAAACAAGGATGTTATGAGTTATGAGTTATGAGTTTTTGGAGGTTTGTTATTTCTTAGAGTTTGGTGTCAGTTTCCTGGAGTGCATGATTAGATTTTTACCTCTGCCGAGGCGGTTGTGTTTTCACCCCTGTTAGTATGTTTATCTGTCAGGCAGGATATCTCAAAAATGTTTTTCCATGAAATTTGGTGGACAGATTGAGCCAAGGAACCACTGATTAGATTTTGGTGGTGATCCGGATCTGGAATGTCTACCATTACACAGTAGTCTTTTTTTTTTTGCCATAATCATGAAACTAACTGAGATAGAGATTGATTCCAAATCGTAAGGGGATGTTTGTGGGTCAAGAAATCAATTTAACTTAAAATGTAACTGATAGGAATGACGTCTTTGGGTGTAACAAGTGGGAGAATTGTTCAGTGTTGGCAGAGGTTTGCGTTCTCTGAGTGCCTTCTAATTATTTTTGCTTTGTACACCCTCACTTTGACATTAGGTTTTAGTCTCAGAGCCTGGTAAAGCATCATCAACATTTCTCCCTACCAGTAGCTAAGTAGCGTGTCTCAATGTGGGTTGATAGGCCAGGTGGTACAGCAAAGTCCCTATTAGGCTGCCTGAACTCTCCATTACCAAATCCATTACCAGATCAACCCTCATCTGCCAGGGGGATTAAGCTTTTTATTGTCATTCATCAAATCAAACATGAGCTGCTCTCAATTAAAATATTAACAGCTTATAACTATGTGGGTCTGGCTGTCAATCTCTCATCTCTCTCTCACACTGACTTTTTGTTTTCCAATTCATCTGTCTGTGTAATAGGCCTATGGCTGTACAGTATTGCAGGTGTGGTTTATCATGCATATTATGAACCACACTCTTGTTGAGGTGTTTAATGGCTGTCCAGCTACCTGAATGAGTACTGCTCACTACAAGACCCCCTGCTAAGATGGCAGGGAAACCCCATGTCTCGGCTCCTACACTCTCACGTATACTCGCAGCTGGAGTTTCTGCTGGATGTTGATGGATTAGGCATTCTTTTTAACATCAGCTAATTCAGGACACGTGTTAGTGTTGACAACATAAAAACAAAGCTTCCCAGCACTATCCTAAATGATCTAGGCAATAATCTAATCAAATCCAATCTAATATAATTATAATATAATCTAATATATTTGGTATTTGTTTATTCAAAACCACAGAACTGTGAGCAGATACAGTATATGTCTGATTTCAAACCTGTCACCCTGGCTGTGTTATTGCCATGCTCTAACGATTTTTATCCGTGTCCTAAACAGAATAGAAAGGACTCTTTTCCAGTTTTCAGCTAATAGTCATTCATTATCCATGTCATTTCTGCCTCCATCCCTTCCCTTCATCCTTGGATTATATGAATGTGGGGCTGAGGAGAGTCTCTGGCATACTGCAGCCATCAGCTGCCTCAGCTAACACAGTAATTGAAATGGTAATTTTCTGCTACAGGAAGATGACCTGTGTTCAGCCACAAATCCCAGGCTTTATTGATGGATAATGAACAGGGAGACAATCATCCCATCAGAAGTCATTGGTCGACTCGCGCACGATGCAGTGCTAGGAGAGCTGTTGGTTAGTGTGGTATGTACACACACCACTGTGTGAAGTGTGTATATCTTTGTGAATTTAGTTTTGGGTCCCATCTCCTCCTCTCCCCATTTCTGTTCCCTTTCATTCCGCATCAATAAAGACTTGGCTCTGATATGCTAATAGGTTGTGAAAACTCTTTCCTCAGATTTTCAGTGTGTACACCTTCAAGAACTCTTCAGTATTTTGCCTTCAAGAGGACAGAATTGGCTATGTGTGTGGATGTGTGTGTGGGTGTGTATCGGTGCATGTATAAGTGTGTGGCATGTGTGCCCTGAGTTTCACCGGAACCTCGTCTACCCTGTTTTCATTTTGTTTTTTCCCCAGACCCTCTCATCCTCTGTCCTTTGTTTCCAGTCCTCAGGGACAGACAGTACCATCCCTCTGCCTGTTTGGCATATGGCCCGATAGGCAAATGTGGTGTTATTTGTATGCCAGACAGCTTTGTGTTTTTGTCATTCAAATCATTATCTTAATTGCTTTGCATTCGGAGGTTGCTGTCCAGTGCCAACAGAATGATGGCTTAAGGGTGGCTAGCTAGTGAACCTGAACAACCAACCTACAGTGACCAGCTCTTTCTTGCATGCTCCTCGCTCTCTCTGCTCTTTAGTCTGGCCTCTTGCCCAACGATGAAAACACAATCAACCACCCCCCGCCCCAACACCTTCAGCAATTAGTCAAACTAATTAACAATTTGGTCATTGGTATAATTACCTCAAGTAGAACAGAAAGGCAGGCTCAAGTGTTTTGTTCTTTTATCCTGCGGTTTTATGCTCCCGTAGTGTGACTGGCGGGTTTTTGGAGGGAGGAGATGACAGAATTTAAACTCTTATTCTTAGTCAGTATTCAGTAGATTCGTCTATTGTCTCAAAACTACAGAAGTGCAAGACTCTTAATTCAGTTGTTAGTCTTTCAACATAATCATCATAATCGGCCTTATAGAGGATTAGTCAAGTTGTGTTATCACTGTCATGCCTCATTGGGTGAGGTCCTACATTTGATTTTATATTTGCAGTGAGATGCATTTCCCCTCTGCATCCCCCTCCCTGTCCTTTGTTCCTGACTATTTGAAGACAGTGCAAACTGACAGTCATCATATTTGTGTATTAACAATTCCCCAAAGCCCTCTCTTGTTTCAACATATATGCCTCTATCACTATCAATAACCACAAGTAATGGTTTCCATGGCAACCCTGCACAGATGCGAGGGCGAGAGAGCTAAGGAGATCGAGACAGCGAGGCACCGTGGTGCCCTGGGATCCTGCTCTGCACTGTGTGTGTCCAGTTTCTGTCTATATCTCCACTTGTCCCTCGGCAGGCCTCAGTCATATTCAAATAGGATGTAATAGAATGTAAATAATGCAGGATGAGGCTATGGCAAGGGAAGCGAGGGCCACTGGGAGACCAGGAAGTTACTGACTGGAACGAGAGGCAGGACAAAAGAACCAAAAAGCCTCAAACATGAAGACAAACCAGGCATGAAAGGGAAGGCCATCGCAGCCGACATTATTCGCACAGTAATTGGTTGTCTTTTTCTCCATCAAATGGGGTCTGTTAATGAATGGATTGGGAATGAAATAGAAATAAGGACACCCAGGCACTTTAGGAATCAGACTGCTGATAAGAGATTGAGCAGCAAGCCAAGTTTAGGTTGTTTTAGCCTGCATTAATGAATCTCATTTCACAGAGGAGAGATTGATATTAGCACACACAGGCTGTGTCCTGGTAAAGTTGGAATGTTCCTTTAAGTTTGCAGGGCGCTCCTTTGAACATAGCTGGGTATATTCAAGGAATTTCTGTGAAATTTTAATGAAACATTGCATTTTGTATCCTCAGCTCAGACTATTTGGCATTGCTTTGTGGTGCAAGAGTGTTTATTTTGAGGTAATTGCTTCTGAAGGCAGGGTGTTAGGGACTTTATTAGTTCCCCTGCGCCTATCTCACAACAGACAGTTTACCTGGACTCCGTAAGTATCAGGTATGAAACTTCAGAGGGATCGTTCTACCAGCATTCATGTTGTAACTATGCCAAGGTCAGTCCTCTCTGAAAAATCTGCCAAGCTGAGAGCTCCTTTTCTCTCATGTCCCAAACATTTTTCTCTGCTTTGGGTTTTGTTATTTGGCCTCATTTTAAAATTGGAGTTTTGAACCTGGCAAAGAATTGTGGCCTCTCCTGTCTTGCAGTAAGACTGTACAGTGAAGTTAATAGAGACTGAAGAGGTACAGGTTCTGTATTTATTTCTTGAGTTTCTCAAGAGCTTGAATGCAAATCTACAACCTTCTGGACCAACTCTTTAATGATTATCTGAAGGGCTTGTATGCTCCTAGATAAGCATTCCTTCTCTGTCATGCCTAAAGGGAAAATCCAACCAAATACAGGATTCAGATGAGGTATTCCGGTGGTCTTGGATCAGTCACTTGAACAGGTAAAAAGCAGACAAACAGGACTCATCAAGAAACATTTACTGGGGCACTCATAAAATGTTTGTTTGAGCTTGGACATCCAGATTATCTACACTTCATTGTTTTGTTAACAGTTGTGAACTGGACTCATGAAATCCCCATGGGTGCTGTCACAGTGTCCACAAATTTTGTCAATTTTTTTGTAAATGGAGCAACTCCAGAAAGTAGACAACTTCGCAGATAAGAGTCTTGGCTGTCTTGTGCCTAAGTGTGGGAGAGACTTTTACATGTACACAAATATTGAATAAAGTATCCAAGGTCAGGACAACGACCTTGCAAATGAACTGTATTTTTCCTGATTTTAATGGCTCTTTACTTCAACAAAGATCAGGCCTGGCAATAGAAGAAGAGTGTGATATAACAGCAGGCTATGATTGGCCTGTGTATGACCGAAGCCCTCCTGCAGCTGTTTTGCCCTTTAAAAGGTAGTCCTACAGTGATCCTACAGAGTCTGCAAAGATTTTGAATGGTCTGAAAGGGTCTGCAAGTCTTACAAAAGGTCCACAGTGTTCTCAAGTAATCTTGAAAAGGGGAGAAGGGGGGTCTGAGGGTGCATTCATACATCACTGGGCACCATCTTTGCAATATTGCTTTCAGGCCGTGCTTAACCATATACCAAACCTTTACACCCAGGGCTTTAGGCAGTCTGAGTGGGAGATTGGTGCATGAGGGAAGGGGTCTTCATCATGTTTTATTTCAGGCTCTCAGTGCCCTCTGGCGGTCCTCAGAGCAGGCAACAGACCCCACTGTTCCTCAGCTAGTCTTTCCATTAGTAGCTTAGTGCCGCTCCAGCTCCCTTTGTTATTCCTGCCTGGCTGCATGCTGTACGAGGATGTAGTGGCACACAGAGCCTAGCACGCTTACCAGACCAGAAATATTGGGCCTTTCTGCAGCAAGCAACCCTCCTCTGGATGCAGAACGTCCCCCCGTTTTATTCTGTACCTTTCTTCATGTCTGTCTATCTCTTGCACGATCTCTCTGTCCCTCTCTGATCCACTATGAAGGGCTGCATCATGTAGGCCAAAGGTAAACAGCATACCATGGCGTACTGTCCTCTGTGGCCCAAGTACTGTTCAACAGACTGTACTCTGTTTCTGTTTTATCTGAAGCATGTGTCACTGTTGCGGCCTTTGAAAGCAATTGGGAGTGTGTCAAATAAGGGATTTAATTTGTTGGCTAAAGAGCTGACATTCACACAGCACACAGATATTTGAGCCTTGGACATTCCCACATCTTGTGGTCTGTGCCATGCCTCTTGGTGCAGAAAGATGCTGATTGATTAAGAACATGTTCACATCTAAACAAACACACACACACACACAGACACACACACACACTCCCACGCTATCAACTTGTAGAGTCAGCTTTGTTTACCACACCAAAGGATTTGGATAAGTGATTGTCATTGAATCTGCATAATTAGGACACTATGTCATCTGAATACAATTGGCCCAATTGCCCTGATGATCTGTTACCATACAAGAATAATCAATGGGCATAGCAGCAGTATATTACTGAAAGGGTAGCATCACTTGTTTATATCGCTTTTCCTTAATAACACGTGTGTTTCTCCATATGTGAAAATAAACTCAGGTGAACTAAAAAGTAAAAGAGAGGATGCTCATTCTTCTGAGTAATGTTGACACTATGCTGTTGACACTGGAGGAACAGCCTACCTTTTTCCCAGTGACAGGGGTCTCTTTGATAAAAGGCCGTCTTATAGCAGGTCCAGTGGCAGGCAGGGCAGGCGGGCAGTGGTGCAGAGGCCTCATGTATAAAAGACTGCGTAGATTTCATACTGAAGGATGGCATAGGCCTACTCACAAAACTTGAAAAATACGTACGTACAGAAATTTTCAGAAGTATAAAACCGTGCGCACGCCAGGTCCTGCGCACCTTTCCTTTATACATCCCATTCACCGTGAAATTGAGCGCACATGCACAAGCCTCTCACCCCGCCTTGTCTCCTCCCAGAATTAACTATGCAAATGACTATAAATACGCCCCTCATGTCACCTTGTCAAAAACAATGGTGAATGTGCCTGTGTTCAGTGCCCCCCTCTCCAAATATTTCCAATGTGCTTTTACGCATGCAGTGTTTTTTGTAAATAAAGGTAAGACTGCACAATTGAACTGATTCAAAGATTAAAAACAAAACCATATAATGTGACATGTCCAGTGTCCGCAGCGCTGCCGCTCCAAATATGGCAATGTGCTTTTCCATTTGTGGCATTTTTTTCGACACTATTTTTTTCTCTGTGCACCTCGGCAACTGTACAGTCCCTGACGTGCGTTAACATCTCCATGTCACATAAACAAAGAAAACTGTCCAGTTTACTGGCGATCTTGGTTTTGGCACTGTGAGTAAGGCCTGCTGTCATCTGAGGGAAATTAGTTTCACCAGGCTTTCATTGTGCTCAATAAGTCAGACCTACTTGAAGTGAGCCGGAGGAGAGAGAGACGTGCATTCACACAAACCAATGCAGCGATATAGCGGAGAGTGCCAGTATCTATTTCCTAAGTGGCTTTTTTCATTCATTTAAAACCCTCATATTTAGGAAAAGTTATGGAAGGAGTTAAAATAGCATTTTCCTCCAGTGTTGGAGGAACTAACAATTGAAAATGACAATGCCAGATGGGTTTTGGCCTTTCTAATGTTAAACATTATCCACATAAATAACCAAACTATTATGGTGTATCAGCAGAAATAACTCTTGTTTTTCATAGACTACTTCATAGATAGCAGTGAATTGAGTGAAAACATTTGGAGAGTTTCACTACTGTGTAGTTTGGCGTCGCCAACTGAGAAAGCCAGACAAATCTGCGTACGCATGGTCTAAAGTTTGCAGGATGGCCCACACTTTCTCACTTCAAATTCATTTTTATACATCCCGACGTGTGTGTGAAAACCAGCGTACGCAACATTTTTGTACGTGCGCAACGTTTATACATGAGGCCCCAGAGCTTTATCCGTTGACGCAGAGAGTCGTGCAGCTGTTAGTGCTCATTAGCAACATGTCAGTCCCCTCTGGGACTGTGTGGCACCCCAATGAGGAGTGACAGCAGGGCCCTGCTGCCAGACAATAGGGTCATCGTCATCCTCAAAGGCTCCAAGGATACAGTACAAGTCAGTGAGCGGCTGCCCGGCTCTGGTCCACACTTCCAAGATCTCTGTACGTAGTCTGCCATGCAAAACATCCATCTGAGTTGTAAGACCATGATAGTGTAATGTGCCGTAAGGACACTAAATCTCTCGTGACTAGAAAAAACAGTCTTCAGGCAAAACTATACTTAAAGCCCAGTTTTATTAGGCAATTTCTCCAACATCAAACTCCAAGTTCAACCAGACGTTTTCCCAGCTTCCCCAGGACTTCCCCTTAAAGGAGCCTCGCTCTCTCAAAATAATCTTGGTTCCACACACATCACATCATGATATGCTGTTCTAGTAATGTGATAAGTGACAGCTCACATTACAATAGCAACAGGGACTGAAAGCTGCTCAGTCCTTTGAACCACTTTGTCCACAGTGGTTCAATGTTTAAAGCATGAGCACCAAAAAAGATAAGGTGCAGTTGATCATGTGTCCATACCGTAGCGTACATGCTTACTTTCATGCATTTTTATTGATTTGGTTTGTCAGATGCATTTGATTACTGGCCAAGTCAAGTAAATCTTATTGTGTGGATTGGGTTTAAACTACATGACTCATATTTACGTTAGCATATTTATTACCTTAAATCACATATTTCATGTATGTGGTTTTAACAGGGTGTTTCAAGTAGATTCACCAAATCACTTCTTTGCCACAATGTTCATAGACTGATAGATCAATGATATATGAATATGTATTACTGCTCTCTACAGGCAGCATGGGGAACTGCAACACATGGCTTTTATGGCAGCCTTATTGTGGTTTTATTTGTGCAGTAGTTACTGAAATAGTAAAGTAATTTATATTGTTTTCTATTCTTTTGTAGGAATCACCAGATTACACCAATGTCCAAGAGCTTAAGTAGACATGGTTATATCTGAAGTGTTGCGCCTCTACCCAACTGCATACAGGTACAGTAAGCACGTTAACTGAAGATTAATGATGCATCTTTACCAGATATATCACTATCAAATGCATGTAATCCTGTGGCATACCTAGACATTGGTGAAATCCCAGCACTGTCTTATAGTTAATGTGGAGTAGGGCAGTTTCTTCTCTTCCACATTGATTTTCAGTTATCTTTATACTGACCAATACAATGCATATAATCATCACTTGTCAGAAGGAATACAGGGAAATGATGTGTTGAGGTGTATAGAACATGCAGGATCCTTCTTTTCAGTGTTATTTTGCCCCACACAGGTTTGCCCGTCACATTGACCATGACTGTGTGGTGAATGGCTTGTTTCTACCTAAAGGAGCATTGCTGCAAGTCCCAACATGTTTCCTACACCACGACCCAGAGCACTGGCCAGAGCCTGAGAGGTTCATCCCTGAGAGGTAGGAGGCTGTCCTTACAGTATATGAGTAAAACTACAGTGTCTGTACCTGTATTTCAATTTTATCAAGATCTAGCAGATTTCTGAACTGTACTTCTTGACAAATTCTAATTCTTCTTTCATCTTTTCAAATATCATCTATGTAACTAGCTAAAGCTTATTCTGTCGCTGTGTGTTATGGTTTCTTGGTGAAAGAGTATTCAACTTTAACATGTCTTATACCACCCTGAAACTCTCAATTGTCCTCTCATCTGCCATACATTACTAACACTACATAAACAATGGTAGCAAAATCCATGTATTGCACCAAAGCTAAATGCAATACAATATGTGTACTGCATTATTCAGTACCGCTTTAACTGCTATCTAGAATCATAGCCTACTGTCTCATTCCCATGATCAGAAAGGGTGATAGACACTGTTTACTTTTTTTGCACAGCCTGTAAATGTAAATAGCTCAGCCTATCATAAGGGGATTTGAGTGCAGGTTTTTAAAGGTCCCATATTCTACACTTTCCAGTGTTTTATTTTATGACTTGAGGTCCATTCAAAGCTGTTTGTGTGGTGTCATGTACCAAAAACCCTCTCAATCCATTTTTACACGTTCATTTTCCAGCATCTCTCTGAGCCTTGCCAAGAACAGGCTGCTTCTGTTGCTGTGCCTTTAAGGCTCATTAATATTAACGACCCCTCTGTTCTGATTGGCTAACCGTTTCAAGAGTTAAACAATGACAACACTCAATCGCTTTGAAGAAAACACTTTGTTAGTCAATTATTTCTTACAAAAATGATAATGAGCGAAGAACCTTTGTGACGCCACAAAGTTACGGAAGTCCAAACGGCTCGTTTACAGGCTCGCTTTTCTAATATGGATTGTGTGGATTTAGTCGGCGACCGTGCATTTTGATACTTTCACAATGTGTAGATACCACATCCAACTCCTTTATAATCAAAGAGGCCAGGGGAATCCTGTTTTACATGATATGGGACCTTCAATGTAGTGTTTAAATTGAATTTGAACACCAAGAAAATGACTACTCACCCTCTTCTGCTTTTAATTAATCCCAAAATAAAACTTCTGGTTGATCCCCAGGTTCACGCCAGAGGCCAAGACTAATTGGCATCCATTTGTATACCTGCCATTTGGGGCAGGTCCCCGTAACTGTGTGGGAATGAGGCTTGCCCAAATGCAGCTTAAGATGGTGCTGGTGCATGTGTTCCAAAGGTTCAACATTGTGGCCTGCTCTGAGACAAAGGTGGGTTGGCCATGGGACACTTTAAGCACTAATGACAACAATCCCTTAAATGAACATTTAGAATTTTAGGATTCATATGACAGTATATTAAATCATTGGAACCCCCCAGGAGGTCCAAAGATGATTTTCTGAGGAGTCGAGGGATTATATATTTCCATATAAATTGGTGGTTACAAACCTTTTTTGGTGAAAAAGTGAATATTTGCAGCCTCTAGGCTTGTTTCAGTAATTAATCATGTAAAACAGCATGAAAGGGAAAATAAAAATCATCAGAGTTCACCATTCTGCAGGTTTACACAGCAACAGAGGGACGTAAGAAGGTATCAACTCTTAATGTAATAACTTCCCATTAATGTAGTAAACCATTAATGTAGTAACAACTTGCAATGAATACACTGCAGAAACTGACAAACTTGTTAAGTTATTTTATCTATATCTTGTTACAACTCCAGTATGATAGGAGAAGGGTGAGGGAGACAACATAAACGTGATTATTGTGATGATAAAACGGGATCAATGAACCAGCAGGAGGACAGAAACACACTGATACATAAGAATATAGTGAAATATTGTTTCGTGTTTGTTTTTACAGGTAGTTAGAATATTCACCATTAGCAATGCAAGGGAGGTGTTGAAACACCAAGGAAAACAAGGAGCCAGAGGGATGCCAAATCAAAGTAAAGAACAAAACCAAACCGAACTAACTCAGAAGGAGAGGTCTCTCAGTATCTAGAGAAAATAAAGTTGAAACAAAAGCCTACTCCTGACTATCTGCTCTAGCTAACAAAACAAAAGGGTGGTATCCACTCGTAACCTAGTGGTATAACAACATGACTTCCCTACGTGTGGCAAACGTAGGGCCCCTTATCTGCTCCAGTTTTCCTATCATATAAACAAACATAAGGTTGGCCTTAATAACATAAATTAAATAAAAGAAAGACAATGACCATGAGCTCACAACATACACACAACAGGGGCCGTATCCACAAAGCTTCCTAGTACTAAGAGTTGGTCCTAGTGGTGAAATTCTAAGAAAATAAAGTGATGACGTTTTCTAAGAATTTCCCCTTAAAAGTAAGACTAAATCCTAGTAAAGATAAAAGCTATTCACAAAGCATCTTAGCCCTTAAGAGAGCTCCTAAGGTGGAAAACTGTTAAGAGTAGAGAGGAGGACTTTTAGGAGCTTAGGAGTTTCTTAAGAAGAGGAGAAAATGGTTGAAAGACGCAGAAAAGACGCATTAATGCTATTATTATTATTAAAGTTATCACAATGTTAAGATATTTAGCAACAGGCAAACAGTGCAGCAGTGATAATTTAGGTTTATGCAACCAAATAGAACAATCACACAAACAATCACAGCTCCTTCACAGCCTCATATTGTGACGCAACCTATTTAATTCCCACTGGACGTGCGCAACGTGCACCAACAAAACAGCAGCTATCTGATATAGCGAGTTGTCTCTGTAGTTTCTGGTCACTGATGGGACAGACGTCTGCACTATCGGCAATATACTCTTGTTCAAAAATCCTATTCGTATAGGCTTGCCAATATAGTCTATAAATTATAATTGAAGTAATACTACTGAGTCTTGAGCCATTTTCACCAAATCTTAACATCAAATTAGTACAGTATAATAATAGTACTGCATTCACCCAAATAAAGGCATAATGTGTAAACCTGTGAGGACCGTAAAAGTATTAAAAAGTACTGTTTGTATGGTTTTCAAAGATTTTGTCCAATGAGCTCTATTTTAAAAAATGTTTGATAGTATAAGCAAACCACGCGTTACTATTGAGTAAATTGTGTTTTATGTTGTGTGATTCCTTGTGTTCATTCTGGATGAAAAAAAGAGGCGTGTTGATTTTTCTTGATCAACCAATGACAGCATCCAGAGAGAGCATCACACCTAGCAACAGGGTCAACCACACCTCCTCACTAAGATAAAAGTTCTTGTCCATTCCTTGCTCAGAGTCGCTCTGAGAACTTTCCTAAATCACTCCTAAGCTAGGACTCCTTGTTAAGGAATTTTAGGCTAAGATAAAAGCTCTCTGAGAGGACTCTCAGAATGTTTGTGGATATAGCCCCAGGCCAACAGCAAGCAGAGAGGGAGTTCCAGGAAGTGCCAGGGCTTTATACAATATCAAGTAGGTCACCAATTGGTTGCTGTTGATTGACACCTCCTTCCTTTACACTGGTCACCAAACCACGAACCTGAGAGAACAAGGAGAGAGAGACCGAGAGGAGGAAAAAAAGGCAAACCTCCAACAGAACACAGGGCACATAACAATCTTGTATCCAGACTTATCAAGCTTATTGTAGGATTTTTTTAGTGAAATCATCTTACTGCACTGGCAGATAATTTCAACAAATTTGACTTTTTTTTCAGGATAATGTAACTTGTTTCAGGACATTTCCTTGGTAAAAGTGAAATTGTCTTGGAGAAAGTTTCTTGTTTCCAAATTTTCTTCATTGTTTTATGATGATTTCTTGAAAGAAGTCATATTGTCATGTATAAAGTTAAATTTATTTAAACCAGCAAGATGATCTGCCAGTGCAGTGAGATAATTTGACTAAAAAAATGAAATAAGCTTGATAGGTCTGGAAGCAAGATAAAATCACTAGACAACATTTTTTGCAGTGTAGTGTAATAATTCTGGGCACCCCAGAGGCTCAACCGGTAGAGCAAGTAAAGGAATAGTCATTATCTACTCACCCCCATGTCAGTCAAAACTCTGATTTAGTTTGTTGGTCCATAAAACAAACTCGGAGCTTCCGAGCACAACTTCGTAGCAGCGTTCTCCAAAACAACTGAAGTCATTAGGGACCGATCTTTACAGTTCCGAAAAGAGCAGAAAAATAACAGAAAATCCATAAACTGACTCCATACAGCCAATGATCGCACAGACTGATATCGACACCATTATTTAGAGCAAATCTTCACTACAGCCGAAAAACGTTTGAAAAACAGTTGAAAAACGTTGCGCGTGCACATTCGTGAATCTCCTCCACTTCCTTGTTTACACTCCTAGTCACGCTAACAAAAACTCTGCTGAAAGTGACTTATAATGCTATCCACGTACTTATCAGACATTCTTCTCACTCTAACGCTATCTTTTCCACTCACTGTGTGATCATTGGCTGTATGGAGTCATTTTATGGATATTTTCTGTTATTTTTCTGCTCTTTTCGGAACTCTAAAGACAACTTCAGTTGTTTTGGAGAACACATACGAAGTCGTGCTGGAAAGCTCTGTGATTGTTTTATGGACTAACAAAACTTCACAGGAGTTTCAACTCGCATGGGGGGAGTAGATAATGACTGAATTTTCATTTTTGGGTGAACTATTCCTTTAAGGCTGAGTCTTAATAACAGCAGCATGGGTTGGAATCTGGCCATTTGCTGCATGTCATCCCCTCTCTGTCTCCTTGTCTCACAGAAAAGTGTAATAATCCTGCTAATGTATCAAATTTCCCAGTGATTAATAATAAACCAGTAATACAACTTTTTGTCACCCATTCACATATTTGGTTATTAAACATGGGGCTACATCAGAAAAAGAGATGAATATGTAATGTATGGTAGATGTTCCTTTCACATATGGTGCTCTTTTCCTTGGAACAGGTTCCTCTGGAGGTGGAGTCTTTCCACACTCTTGGACCTAAAAACGGCGTATTTGTGAAAATCATGAGAAGAGACATGGGAGAAGATCAAGTGAATTCTCCACCAGATGATTAGAAGCTCACCTTTCCTATTCTTAGGCGGTAGAAAAAATTCCTATGAAAAAAAGATGAGCAATAATGCAGCAGTACAATATTGTCACAATGCCATAAGGTACCTAAAAATGATAGATCTAATGATAATAGTTATTCCACTTAAAATGGTGATTGTAATGCATATACTGTATCTTGTGTGTTTTCCTGGGGTAGCGAATTGGCATATTACTAATACTGTTGAGTTGAGAAAAGTTGTAAACAAAATAGAAATTATTGTAACTGTAATGTTTATGGCTTATAACGTATGTGATGTTTATGTTGTAATTTGATGGTGTTTTATTTTGTCCACGGGGGGGGGGGGGGGCACTTGGTTTTGTTGTTGGGGTATGGACGCTCTTATTTGTTCGGTGGTATTGTGTTTTTGGGAAAATAGGATTGACAGATTATCAGAGCCCGGTGATAGCTGCAACAGCGGGGAAAGCAACATGTATTAAATCTACTAGAGTTGATTAAGTTCACTAAAGAAGTTATAACGTTAATACTCAGTTGTGTCAGTGTTTTATTCTGAAACTTTACAGTAACCAAAAAGCATTTCTGGTAAGGTAAGATCAGGAGCTAAAAAACAGTAAACTAAACTAAACCTGTAAACAATAAAGATAAGTAGAAACACTAACAGTTGATCAAATACATGAATAAAAACTCTTAGTTCTCTTTGAATTTGGCTCAGTGCTGACTTTGTTTCTCTCATTCACAAATCACTACAGCCGAAAAAACATTCGAAAAACGCGAATCTCCTCCACTTCCTTGTTTACACCCTTGTCATAGGGCTATGTCACACAAAGCTTCACTTTGACCTAACCTTTTCGGTCTATGGTTTGTTTCCTAGCTGTTGTATCTTCTCTCTCCAGCACCGATATTTAAAAAATGATCCGAGTGAGAGGTCTTCCTGGTTGGTTCAGCCTGTGAGACTCCATGACCGGGCGTCATTGCGGAATACAACTGTGACTTTTCTCGTCATAACTGCAGACCTGCTGCTTCATTACATCAAAACATGTTAAAAAGGCTGTCACACTCATTGACTTTCCTTCCCCTTTTTCCCCCAAAGCACCACTGCTCTCTCTCCCCTCTCTGCTAACACCTAGCTCTACCTGGGCATTTGTGATTGCCGCACACACAGCCCTATCAGTTGCAGCTTGCCTGATGAAGCTTTAAGAACTTTGTCACACATTAGTGAACTATTAAGGCCATATTTTCCCTTGTTGGACTGTTTTCTATCTTGAAGTTTGTGTGCTTCAGTGTGCTGCAGTCTTGGATGCTGTTAATTGGGAAAAATGGTTGTGATCGTTAATTGGTAATTGTGCATGCTAAGTTTAAATTTGTCAGGAGTGTTACCTAAATATTGGATAGCCTAGTTGTGTGCATCCTGATAAATAGCTGTAGAACTTTGAGCTTGCCTGAAGTTGGTTGTAGTGTTTCATTCATGAGAGTATATTTGTTGTATCTTCATGCTCTACCAACCTGAATGTTACTGAGCATGTTCAAATAAGATACAAAGTGATAATGTTACCATTAAAGGCTTTATATGTAATTTCTGGTTCACTGCTGACCTCTATCATTCAGCGATGTCATTATAACAGCAAATCAAGGCTCAAATCAAATCTTGGCCCCTTCTCCGCCTTCCTCAAGCACATACCCACTGCAAACTTACCCAGGGTGCTTAGCTTCTTATAGAGTTACAGTATATCAGCAGAAGTCTCATCGTTCAGGCATTGATAACACATTTTTAAATATTGTTTGAAATATTTGAACTACTTGAAGTGAGCTTGACTTAAATTGCCAGACTTGCACAACATTAAATATGAGTATGGCTCATGTTTTCTAGTATATAAATCTGTTCAACTACTGTTTTTACCCAGATCTGCCATTCTACATCTTAACTAGATAGGTGACACCCGTGGGTTACAGTCATTGTCCTTCTCCAAGGCTGGCTGGGGTGTCTGTTGGTTTGTGTGATCAAGTTGATCACCATGGTTCACCAAATTAAAAGTGTTCCATAGACACACACTCCTTGTTGCTCCGCGCATCCAACATCAGCTGGAGGAAGTCTCGACACACACAAATACACACACACAAATATATACATACATACATACATACATATATATATGTATACATATATATATGTAGATAGATAGATAGATAGATAGATAGATAGATAGATAGATAGATAGATAGATAGAAGAGATTGTATTTTGCAGTGACTGTATTTGAATGGCATGAATTTGAATTTGTCATGCTTATATTGAACTGTTGAATGCAAAAAATAAAGGCAAAGGCACAATTTGAAATTGAATGGATTGAAATTCAATGTGATTATTATTGACACTATAATTCAAAATTCATCCCGCCCCTATCTCCCCTCGCCATCTCTCACTATCTCCCCTTCTCCTCTGCTTTGGCACGCCACACTGCCCAGCAATCAATACATGTCGAATCAAATGAGAGATGAGATCTTTACACTGTGGGCGAGACAGGATAGCGCATTTAGTTCCGCAGTACAGGGCTGTAATTGAGGCACAGTCACATCCACTTTCATTGCCATGAGTGAGATCTAAAACAAAAAGATTACTTGAGGGGTTTGAGTTTGAGAGAAACAGGGATGTCTGGGCTGGGTATGGATTTAAGGCTGGGTTGAGGGCGGAGGCCCAGTCAGTGGCTGAGGCAGACAGAAGGGGGTTAGATGAAGAAGCACAGGCCAGCTGATTGGCTGTGACAGGAGCAGTGTCCTCCTCCTCTACAGCACCGAGTGTCTCAAATGAAAATCTATATGGCGTGACGCTGGCAACAGAACGCCAGAGGCTAGGAGAGAGACCACTGGTCAGTCAAACACCACTGGACCAGGGCCCACACACACACACACACGCACAGGGCTGGGGAGTAACGAAATACATTTAAAATACATTTGTTATGTATTTAAAATACAAAATTTGAGTAAACGGACTGCTTTACAACATGCCTACATTCACCCATTCATACAGCGATGGTGGCAAGCTACCACGCAGGGTGCTGGCACAACCATCCGTAGCAAAAAAAAAAAAAACCTGTACGTTTATTCTTTGAGTTGCACTTTTGCTTGAGTAAGGAATTTGTGTACTTCTACCACTTCTGCATTACAGTGCAAGCTGTGTCTGTCAGCAACTAAACTGCTCTCAGCATCAAAAAAATTGACATCAAACCTCAAGAAACATCTTAGTAAATTGTCATTTTTATATTTTCTAGCTAGATAGAGTTTGGCTACATTTGGGTTAGCTAGCAGCTAGCTAGGTACGTAGTCTACATAGCTACTGTTACAACAGCGTATTAGGGCCGTGGAAGAGGAAAAAAACTGCTAGAAATCCTGAGAATAAAGAAATTGAGAAATTGACAAGAAAAAAACTTTTGCATTGTTGTGTTTTCACATGTAACCTATAGGGAGTACACCAAAGCCAAACCCTGTTCATAAGTGCCTTGCTAATCGGCAAACGTGAACACCTCGTAGTATACAATTTGTGCCCTTTGCCTGAATCAGTAACATCCTTTCTTCCATTCAGCATTGATCCACGAAGCAGCATTTTTTTTTTAAAATTCTGAACTTTAAGAATTGGTTCACTTGCTATCCCTCGTCTTCCTTCTTTCCCTTACGTCTATTAAAAACAAGCTATTCAAAAATATTTAGATTACGTTACTGACCTTGAGTAATCTGAGAGAATACGTTACAGATTACATTTTTGAGCATGTGTTCAATAATATGTAGTGGAATACATATTAAAAGTAACCTTCCCAACCCTGCACACACCCACACACCCACACCCAAACACACACACACACACACACACACACAGACTCTCGTGCTGGCACATATGCACATGCATATACACACAGATATATCCATACACCATGTACTGAACACACACATGCACAAATACATGTGAAGTTCGCGGACGTAGGAGCTAAATCTGTCCATGAAAAAAATATTTTTTTCAGCAGATGTCTTAGTTACAACAAGATTGAGCTAGCAAGACAGTTTTGTGCTTATATGTGTGGTATTTAATCAGTTTGGGAAATCCCATGAGCTCTAGAAAGCATTAGCTCAAGTTGGCTGGCTGACTCAACAGGGACTAGAAACCTGTTGCTAGGTTGTTACTAAGGGTCGGCCTACTTGCAGGAGTAGTAAACTAGGTTCCATTACATAGGAGTCTACTGACGTGACTGATTGTTTTCCAGTTATTAGTCAGACGCCATGTATTTCCAGGGAAACGGAGATAACACTAGCAAAAAGTTTTTTATTTTGAGAGCGAATTGCCCCACAATATGAATACATTTTGATTATATCTTTTATTTTGATGGTCACTGTTGTATAATCGCAATATTACACGCAAGCGCCTCGGTCCTGACCGCATCACTGTCGTGCCAATAATGACGGTAAAGCACACCCTCTCGTGTAATATCGCTTAACTTAAGTAAATGTCACACAAATGAGGGAAGAGTGTGCAGCTTTTTTCCCAGCTTCACTCTTGGTATGATGCATTAGCCAGCATCTTGCTGACTTTGTGCTCTTTTCCTCTATTTTATTGACAGACACACACACAAATACAGAGGGACACAGACACAAATGCACACATATCCATGTACCTAAAAACAATCATACATAGCTAGAAAAATGTCAGATGGTAAGTGAATCTATAAGTTACACAGAAACAAACAGATCAATGATCAGTCACAGCCTCCTCTTATCCCTGTGTGATCTTTCCTTGTCATCCAGTGGCTTTGCTCCTCTCTGCTCAGACAGCTCAAAGAGAGACCACAGCCCTCTCAGGGTCACCCAGAGCTCTTGCTCAAACGATTCTCAGTTGAGGACCAGCAGCCACTTGCACCAGCTGAACTTAAGTTCAAACGTAGGCTAGTTTGAACGTAAAGTCTCACTAAGTCTGAGTTTACGCATTACTAAAATTTTAACGGTTGCACCAACTGAAATAGTTACAACGTAGACTTAAGTTACAACTTAAAACTTACACCTACCTCCTACTAGGTGTAAAGTCCTCCGTAAAATAACCGTTGGCACGGCGCATCAATTTGACAGACATTTTTAACTTGCTAGAGGAGCAGGAGGGACAAATCCAGGGCGGTTTATGTCGGCAACGCGTCCTCCGTGATAGATTACATCCTTTTGAACCGTATGATGATTTTGATTTATACTCGTGCTTTCGTTTTCGATACGCACACAGCATCAGAGCCTAAATTAGGCTACATTTTATAGGCTTCCCCGGTGGTGCGTTCAGACTTGGGTGTTAGCCAGTATTATAGAGTATTATATACACTTGGGGTGATTATTTGTATTCATCTATGCAGAATACGTACTTCATACAGCGATTTCATAAAGTTTCCCCTGTCTGTCATGCATATTTCAATAATCAGAACATTTCAGTCTCCCAGATGATGATGATATTGCTCCACTTCAATTCACTTCACTTGCTAAGGAGAGATGCTCCAGACTTATAGAGAGCGACAACACTGCGGGGGGACAGGGGGAACCACTGACTTATATCTTGGACATGAGTTTAGATCACTGAACTGACGAATAACAAATCTACAACTTTCTTTAGCCATCAATAATAGTTAATGAGGGGGAAATGCCTAACTTTTGCTCCGTTGAAAATAACAGTTAAACCGCTTGATGTCACTTGTTGTCTATATTAATTCTAGCCTAGTTGTAGGCTACTATCTAGGCTAGATGACCGGTATAGGGTATAGGAGGCAAACTAACATGAATCCTTACAGCCTACTTTCTACTCGATAACGTACCTATTTGTTGATGTGTTTGTAGACGTTTGCAAATTTCCAAGGTTTCTAATCATTTGCATCATCTGTTGCTATCGCGTAGCCATGGTTAGATGATAGTCGCTGATTTTAGCTCTAGGTGTGGCCCAAGGAGGTTCTATATTAATGGGTTCTATATTAACGGTGTGGCAGGGGAAAACATCACTGTCTACGACAATATTTTGGTTAGTGGTCCGTTTACGCTCTACTAGTTAAGATGTACCTTAAGTCTCCTGGTGCAACTAAACAAAGACATAGCTTTAGTGTCAAACTAACTAGTTTCAACGTAACAGTTAGTGTAGACTTTACACCCTAACTTATGATAGAGCTTACGTTCAGCTGGTGCAACTGGCTGCAGAATTGGAGTGAAAGAGTAGTGTGCAATTTGGTAGTTGAAATTATGGGCTCTGAGAGGTATTAATAATAGGAGGAAAGCTTTGAATAAAATGGTCATCTGAGTCTCTCTCTGTCTCCCTCTTTGTCGTACACACACATAATCTCTGTGGCCATGCTGAGACCAGTGGTGGCTAAGGTTGCTATGGCGACATCCCACCAGAGTGGTAATTACAATTAACATCCCATTTAAATCACCTCTCTCTCTCTCTCTCTCTCTCTCTGTCTGTCTCCCCCCCCCCCCCCCTCTCTCTCTCTCTGTCTCTATCTCTCTCAATCTCTCTCTCCGTCTGTCCGTCTCTCTCTGTGTCTGTGGTAATTATAGACTTCTGCTCAGTTCACCCAAGCCCTCTGGTTGGCCCTTTTATATTACAGCTAAATAATCCTGTCTGGCAAAAATAATTATTTTCTTCAAAGCTAAATGGCTGTTTGCTGTTTCGTTACATTAATATACCGGTTATATCAGCATTTGCAAATATCAACATGCACTGTACAACTGTACGATGAATTGGTCAGAAAAACAAATTCCCTATTCTTGATAGAAGCAGCAGACTCCTCAAATACATTTTTCAAATAACATTTTTGTCCATTCATCCATCCATTTTCCCAGTTTGCACTCTGTTGATCAATATGTTTATTGATTTTTCTTTTTAACAGAAAATGTATAAGTAAGTAAATGAAAAACAACATCAGCATAAAACAAAAGTCAATAATCACATAAAAAAATAATTTGCAAGAAAAATAAATAATAATAATAATAAAGTCAACTAAAATAAATAGAATATAAGAGATAAATAAATAATAATAGTAAAAAAAAAGTAATAATAATAATAACAAAAAGAAAAAAAAATGGTAAAAGTGGTACAGGGGCGAAAAACTAACAAAATTACCTTCTACAATGGTCTGATCCAATAATATATAACATATGTTATAATATATAACATATAACATAATTGGGACATATTTCAAATTAAATACAGTGCCACAAGCCATTTAGATAACTCTCTCTCCACCACCCCACCTAAACACAAAGCATAACAAGTTACCCAGAATTCCCCTCATTAGCCAGTATTATACCCACATCACTTACAGCCTAACAAAATCCAAAAATGGTCCCCAAACCTTTTCGAAAGTATTTTGTTTACCCTTCAGCATATATGTTATCTTTTCCATTGCAAGGCAAGACAACATTTCCCTGAGCCATTGGCCAATGCTAGGCCTGTTCACGCTTTTCCAGGCGAGAGCTATCAGGCGCTTTGCTTGCAATAAGCCATATCTATAAGTGCCTGTACATTGTTCTTTAGGTAAGGAATAGATGGATATAACCCCAGGATATACACTTTGGGATGGAGAGGTAAATTTACTGACACTATTTGGGATATCATATGGGATACCTCCTTCCAGAAGTCTTTAATTTTTTCACAGTCCCACAGACAATGAAACAGAGTCCCTTTAGAGTGATTGCACTTATAGCACATATCTGAATTCATACTATTAAACTTATTTAACTTAACAGGGGTTACATATGTTCGCATTAACCAATTGTATTGTAATAGTTTTAGCCGAGTGTTCACAGTCTGTGTCTGAGCTTTGGTGCAGATGCTACTCCACTCGTCCAGTGGTATATCCTCCTGGGTATCTTCCCTCCAAGAATTCAGTTTGTACACAGATGATTCAGTTGAGGCAGACACTAGCATATTGTAAAGAGCTGAAATTCTGCCCTTATCATTACAATGGGTTGAGATCTTATTTTCTAAAGTAGACAGAGGAGGTTCTAATAGATTTTGGTTATGAGCAGCTGTGAAGAAGCTCCTTAGCTGTAAATATATATAAAAAAAAAATGATTTTTAGGAATATCATATTTCACTACAAGTTCTTCAAATGTCATAAAAATCTTATCTTTATACAAATCTAGAACTTTCCTTAAACCCTTGCTGGCCCAAAGTTGGAACCTGGATCAGTTCTCCCCGGAATGAAACTCTGGTTTCCCCATATAGGGCTAAAACATGACAAACAATGTGTTTCACCCAGAAATTTCCATACCTCATACCAAACATTAATTGTGTTAAAAACAAAGGGATTCTTTGTTTGTTTTCTTAGATTCTTAATATCAGCTGAGTAAATATATAGGTTGAGGGGTAATTTGGGTACAACTGAGGACTTTTCAATCTCCATCCACGCAGGGAGAGAATCGGAAGTAAAGTAGTACATAGCAGTGCAAAGTTGAACTGCCCAGTAATACCACTGGATATTAGGTAAGTGGAGCCCCCCTCTGTCATATGGCAAGTATAATATGGACAAACAAGTCAAGTCAAGTCAATTTATTTGTAAAGCACATTTAAAAACAACCAGAGTTGACCAAAGTGCTGTACAGCATGTGAGTAAAAACAGCATAAAAATATATAACAGACAGACAATAATATAGAGAACAGAAGATAAAGACGTGCATGATACGCAGAACATTATAAAAGAATTCAAAGCATGTGCGGTAACAGCATATGAGTTAAAACAGCCAAAAAAAAAAACAAAAAAAAAATGATTTTAATAAGATTCAAAGGCCAGGGAGAAAAGGTAAGTCTTTAGTCTCGCCTTAAAAGTGTCCAAGGAAGGGGCGGACCTAACAATGAAGGGCAGGCTATTCCATAGTTTTGGGGCAGCAGCCGAAAAAGCACGGTCACCCTTTTGCTTCAACCGGGTTCGCGGGACAGTGAGAAGCATCTGGTCAGAGGATCTAAGTGATCTAGAAGTGGAATGGGGGCACAGGAGGTCAGAGATGTAGGGTGGTGCCAGTCCATTCAGGGCTTTAAAAACAAATAATGAAACTTTAAAATCAATTCTGAATTTGACTGGAAGCCAATGAAGGGAGGCCAGTATAGGTGTGATGTGGTCCCGTTACGGGTACCAGTCAGGAATCTAGCGGCGGCATTCTGGACTAGCTGCAGCCGGGAGAGGGAGGAGCTAGCAGCTCCTGTATACAGTGAGTTGCAGTAGTCCAGCCGTGAAGAAATGAGAGCATGAATGACTTTCTCCAGATCATGGGCAGAGAGAAAGGACTTGATTTTTGCTAGCTGTCTGAGTTGGAAGAAGCTTCCCTTTACAACAGAGTTGATCTGCCTGTCAAATTTGAGGGCAGAGTCGAACAACACACCAAGGTTTTTTACGTGTGGTTTAGTGAAGGAAGATAGTGGTCCAAGGGATGTGCAGATGTCATTGCTGTTTTCGGGGGGCAGAATAGAACTATCTCAGTTTTATTGTCATTTAACATAAGAGCATTTTTGGACATCCAGGATTTGATCTCTTCAAGGCAGTCGAACAGGGGTTTCAGGGAGCGTGTTCTATTTGGTTTTAGTGGGAGGTACAGCTGGGTATCGTCAGCGTCAAGATGGAAGGAGATGCCGTGTTTCCGGATAATGGAACCCAGGGGAAGCAGATACACAGAGAATAGAATGGGACCTAGAATTGACCCTTGGGGGACCCCGCAGGTGAGGGGGGCAGAGGAGGATGAGAGATTGCCAATCTCAACTGAAAAGGTTCTATTTTGTAGGTATGACGTGAACCAATTTAAGGCTGTTCCCTGAATGCCGACCCCATATTTGAGATGTGAAAGAAGAATTTTGTGGTCCACCGTGTCGAAAGCAGCGCTGAGGTCCAGCAGTATTAAAATAGCACAGTCCCCAGAATCAACAGTTAAGAGTAAGTCATTAGTAACTTTTAACAGAGCGGATTCTGTGCTATGACGTGCTCTGAACCCAGACTGGAGCACTTCTAGGGATGCATTGTCGTCGAGGAAGGATTGTAGTTGGCTAAGAACAACCTTTTCAAGAACTTTTGAAAGGAAGGGTAATTTAGAAATTGGTCTAAAATTAGTGAGAACTGTGGGGTCGAGATGTAACTTTTTGATGAGAGGCTGAACCACAGCGTGTTTAAAATAAGATGGAACATAACCTGAGCCAAGACATCTGTTGATAATTGACAGAATGCTAGGGCCTAAACTGTCGAAAGCCTCTTTAAGGAGGCGTGAGGGAACAGTATCAAGGGAGCAGGTTGTGGGTTTCATATGGGTAACTATTTCCAGTAAACAAGTGAGGGACACAGGCTCAAACTGACATAAGACAGCAGTGGACACTGGGGGGACAGAAGGATCATTTGTGGAAGGTGAGATGCGTGATCTAATATCAGCTACCTTATTAACAAAGAATTTAAGAAATTTTTCACAGGTTGTTGGGGACTCATCAAGGCTGGCAGTTACCGGAGGATTAAGTACTGCATTAATGGTGTCAAAAAGAACTTTCGGCCTGTGACAGTTGTTGGCAATGATATTAGAAAAATAATTCGCTCTGACAGTTTTGACAGTATCTTGGAATTTGGTTAGACAGTCTCTCAGAATATCATAAGATACTTTAAGCTTATCCTTTTTCCATTTACGCTCCGCTCTTCTACAGTCCTGCCTTATGGCACGGGTAGCATCATTTAGCCAGGGCTGAGATTTGGGTTTAGGCCGCCTGGATTTAAGGGGGGCAACAGAGTCAAGGGTGCTTAAACAAGTGGAGTTAAATAAAGCGACCAACTCATCAACACTCAGGTGAGGGGGAGCCACCTCGATGGTGCAGGAGTTAGGATCAGCTACATAGGAGTTTGAAAACTGGCTGGCAGTCAAACAGTTAATATAGCGAGAGTAACGACCAGGGAGACGAGGTTTGCGTGAACTTTGGCAGGGGAGAATGGCATCAAACACAATGGGCTTGTGATCGGATAAGCAATATACTTGGTCACATAGTTCAACATTACAGACGGGGAAACCATAGGTAAAAACAAGATCAAGTGTGTGGCCATGCTGGTGCGTGGGGCCGCTGACATTTTGAACAAGATTAAATGAGTCAACAAGGTTTTCAAAATCCCTTACCAAAGGTCTAGCAGGGCAACAAACGTGAATATTAAAATCACCAAGAATTAAGATTCTATCCCATTTAGGCATGATCGAGGCCAGCAAATCAGAGAACTCTTGTATAAAGTTCTCGCTTGATTTAGGCGGTCTATACACCACGGCAAGAAGTACCGGGTTTGATAGTTCAACTACAAGTAGCTGTAGTTCGAAACTGGAATAAGAGTCGGCGGTCAAAAGACGACAGTGGAAGCGGCTTTTAAGTATAGACGCCAGGCCCCCACCCCGGCCAGCAGTCCTAGGAGAACTAAAAAAGTTACAGTCGATGGGGGAGAGTTCGGAGAGGGGGCTTGACTCCCCAACTCGTAGCCAAGTCTCAGTCACAAATAGAAAATCCAATCCACGGGAAGTAAAGAGATCGTTCAATATGAACGACTTGTTGGATAGTGATCTGGCATTGACCAGGGCCATCTTAATAGAGTCAGAGTCGGAGTCGGTTGGCGAAGAGGATGCACGTTGCAATTGTCTGAGGTTCCGCGGATCCACTCTGCTAGTGCGGAGATGCGGAGTGTGGGCTGAAAACACTTTGTTTACTCGGTAAGTTGTCCGAGCAGGGATGGGGAAGGTTGTATCCCTGTTTATAATAGGAATGGGTCTTGTGGGCCATCCACCATGAGACGGTACAGGGTCAGGAGAATGCAATTTAGCACCCGCCCAGCAGGGGGAGCGGGTACGAGGGACAGTGGGTCGATGTAGAGGCGAAGAAGAGCAGCTGTGTTTGGTAGTGGATATTGTTTTGTTAGTGCACATGGTGAGTTGCATATATACATCTGATTTAGCTAGCGGAGTTAGCACACTGTGGTTTACACGCCGTGTGGATGGGTGGCCCTGTGCCTGATAATGGTCTGTATGGGGTAAATTCCTGGTGAGAGGGTAAATGACAGATGAGGCCAGAGGGGGGAGCTAGCGGGGGGAACAGAACTCTGAGCTGCCACTATGGGCGGAGGTGGAGGTTTCAGAGGGGCAGTGTTGGATGTAAACAGTCAGTCACGTGGAGAAGACTGCACAGCGTGCTGCAACAAACTATGGGACGTCTATTATTCCAAATAAAAGTAGAAAACATCTTATTAAGTTTTTTAAAAAGGGATGGTGGCGGTGGCAAGGGAATATTCTGAAATAGATACAGCAGTTTAGGGAGGACATTCATTTTCAGAATGTTAATCCGGCCAATTAGAGATATCAGAATAGATGACCATCTATCTATTCATTTTGTTATTGAGTCTACGATGGGGTCATAATTAGTTGAGACTATGCAGTCAGTCTCTGGTACAATGCGAATGCCAAGATATGTAAAGCATTCTGTTGAATTAAAAAAAGAAGTCAGAGGTGTGGGTCTATGTCTTTCATCCTCCTTTAGCATCATAATTGAGGATTTTGCATTATTAGTGTGCCTGCTTTGCAATGCAAAGGAGCACACTCTTAATATTGCTCATACTTATTATTATTCTTCCTTGCAAAACTTCGGCGCGTAACTAGTCTCGCAGCGTAGCCACGTCACCCCTCAAAATACATCAAAATGTGCGCCTTGAACGGGAATCAAGTGCTATGACTTTTCTTAGAGATTGCACGTAAAGTTTTCGTACGAAGTGCGAAAACGTGCCATTTTCAGCCCATTGAAATGAATGGAGAATCGGGAAAAAAATCGCAGAAATTCATCAAACCGGCCCCTCTTTGGAGCCACACCACTTGGTCATACTTTGTCGCAGAAACATGATTAAAAGTTTACACGGGTCACAAGACTTTGATCTCTGTTGGTCTAAAGAAACTTTTCAAGAGCTACTACGGTTTTTACGCAATCGCAGTTTACGTTTTATAAGATTTTTGGACAGTTTCAGATTTTATGATGGGTGTGTATTGCGCGGAATGTTCAGACCTAGAGCACGTGATGTCATCACACACTCTAGCTCCACGCCTTCAAGTTTTATCAGAAATCTTCCAAACATTATCATCTTAGTCCCACAGCTTCCACTCTACAAGCAAGATTTATACACCAAATTATAGGCATTTTTGTCCTCTCTCACCCGGTTTTTGAATAAATCGCCCGAAAGGGCAGGGAGTGCTGTCCAACACTCCCATCCGCTTCAATGTAATTTGACCGCTCAAACCCAGAGTGAGAAGAAGAAAAGAAGGTGATTTATATTTTATCACAGCTCCTTTAGTTTAAATTATAAGGACACATGTCATACATCAGTGTCACCAGTGAAGTCTTGGGATGCTCAAAGTGAAAAAACATTTTCGATGCAAGTCTTAGTTTTCGAGATATAGGGATTTGTTTGGCGACCAGCTTTGGCTTATTGTGAGTGCTAATGAAACATTAGTTCAAAGTTTCCCATAGCAACTAGTGACTCAGTCTCTGGGCAGAAATTCTCACACCTGCCCGTGATTGGCTAGGTCGACAGTTAACTTCTCAGTGTGTAAAAGCTAATACATATCTACGTGTGTATGTAAAAACTAATACATATACACAGACACAAACACACATGTTTGTCGTGCTGTCCAACACTCCCATCCGCTTCCATGTAATTTGACTGCTCAAACCCAGAGTGAGAAGAAGAAAAGAAGGTGATTTATATTTTATCACAGCTCCTTTTTTTTTAAAATCATACAGACACGTCATACATCAGTGTCGCCAGTGTTGGGACGCTCAAAGTGAAAAAACATTTTTGATGCGAGCTTTACTTTTCGAGATACAGGGATTTGTTCAGGGACAATCTTGGCTTATTGTGAGAGCTAATGTCCTCCTCTCCCCCGCTCAACGAACTTATAGGGGCAAATACATACATACACACAGACATGTGCGTGTGTCTGTCTGTGTGTGTGTGTGTGTGTGTGTGTGTGTGTGTATAGATGAGGGTGTCTATTTTTGTGTTGTGTGGCCTATGAACGTATCACAGGGGCAAATACACACACACACACACACGCACACACACACACTCATGTGTATGGATGAGGGTGTCCATCTTTGTGAGGACCTAATTGTGGTCTACATCTGTGTGTGTGTGTGTGTGTGTTACTGTTTGTGTTTGTGTGTGTGCGAGGGATGGAGATGCGCACCAAGCAGCAGGCACACTCAAAATTTCCTGAAATTTTCTAGTTTATTTTATAGCCCGAAAACACCCCAAAATCTTTGATTAGATCCATAAGTGCGGGAATGGAATTGCACAAATCTGAACGAAACAAAATTATATCGTCCGCATAAAGGGCAATTCGATGGTCTATCTGATCTATTCCGATACCTGAAATTTTGTGGTGTGACCTAAGAGCTATAGCTAGAGGCTCAATGGCAAGGGTAAACAGAAGAGGAGAAAGAGGGCAGCCCTGACGAGAACCTCTGTCGCATCCAAAACGAGTTAACACTTCAAAGAGGTAGGGCCACTCAACCCTGTCGAAGGCCTTCTCCGCATCCAATGATAGGATTGCAGTGTCAGGCGACCCCTTTCTAGAATGTAGAATATTTAGCACTCTCCTGACGTTATGAAATCCTTGACGACCTTGCCATTTTGGTCACTGCCCACCACATCCGGGAGGAGACCCTCCAACCTCCTCGCAAGTGCTTTACAAAGAACCTTGGTATCAGAATTCAAAAGTGAAATAGCACGATAAGAATCACACTTGCTATACGGCTTATCAGGTTTTAGAAGCAGAGTGATCAGGGCTCCTCTCAGAGAAGGGGGCAGAAGACCATTTTTGTAAGATTCCAGGAACATTTCCAGAAGGGGAGTGCAAAGTTTATTCTTAAACCTCTTGTAGATGTCAATGGGCAGCCCATCAGGGCCAGAGGACCTCCCCCCCCTCATATTATTGATTGCATCAGAAATGTCCTCCACACTCAAATCAGCATTAACCCTTTGATACACAACATGGGTCAAAAGTGACCCGGCTGAGTTTTAATTGTCTATATCTTTGCAATAAATTAATTTCATCATTCAGTACTCCAGGTATTCCTCAATTAACTTGTTTTTAATCATCACAAATCCTTATTTTAATTTTCCCTTTCTTAGTTTTTGAATAAAAATCATTTTTGTATCACTACCCTTCTAATGCACAACATGGGTCAAAAATGACCCGTATTCATTTCCTATGTTATTTCATGCATGGCTGAGTGTTTCTTTGCTATATCTTTTGAAATCAATTTATTTCATCATTTAATAATCAAAGTAGTCATTAAATATCTTGTTTTTGATTACCACAAATCATTATTTTCATTTTTCCTTTCTTACTTTATGAACAAAGTTTTTGTATGACTATATCAAGTTTACATACATGGGTCAAAAATGTACTGTAGTGAAGCACAAAATTGCCATCTCAGTGCTTACATGCCTCACAAGTGTCACAAATGACAACTACATGTTTGTGCTCCTTACACACAGGCCTGGTGCACTGGGAACACCAGCTGACTTTTCTGTCTTTGGCAGCTAGGCAGATCTTGCACCTCTTCCTCTTCACTTGGCCATCCTGTCTGATGTCCACCTGTGGCTGCGTGGTGGCTGCGTTTTGTTTGTTTATCCCACATCTTCCCATTGGTGGCCCATGGTGCTCTGGCACAATGTGCTGGATGTTGCCACCCTCAATGCCTACACCAACTTCACTGCACAACACCCTGATTACATGGGTGGTGTGACCAATGCACGGCGGCTCTTCATCAAGGAGCTGGGCAAAGAGCTTGTCATGCCACATATGAAGAGGCACATGGAGGGCACACTCCACCTCCAAAAGCATATTACAGAGGCAATGGGAAGATGTGGGATAAAAAAACAAAACACAGCCACCACCCAGCCACAGGTGGACATCAGACAGGAGGGCCAAGTGAAGAGGAAGAGGTGCAAGATCTGCCCAGCTGCCAAAGACAGAAAAGTCAGCTGGGGTTCCCAGTGCACCAGACCTGTGTGCAAGTAGCACAAACACGTAGTTGTCATTTGTGACATTTGTGAGGCATACATTTGGTCACATTCACCACAGTTCACTACAGTTCACTACAGTTACACTACAGTTCAATATCAGTGTTATCGGTTAGTGATATCTGAATGTTATGTGTGACAAAGTGACAAATATACATATTTCAAATATTAAATGTATTATTGTTTGGTCCAAATCACTGCTAAAATAATTATTTTAACAAAATTATTATTATAGTATGTCTTTATGTTTTTTTTTAAATCACACTTGCATACATGGGTCAAATGACCCATGTATGTAAACTTGATGTAGTCATACAAAAACTATTTTTGTTCATAAAGTAAGAAAGGAAAAATGAAAATAATGATTTGTGGTAATCAAAAATAAGATATTTAATGACTACTTTGATAATTAAATGGTGAAATAAATTGATTTCAAAAGATATAGCAAAGAAACACTCAGCCATGCATGAAATAACATAGGAAATGAATACGGGTCATTTTTGACCCATGTGTGTAAACTTGATGTAGTCATACAAAAACTATCTTTGTTCATAAAGTAAGAAAGGAAAAATGAAAATAATGATTTGTGGTAATCAAAAACAAGATATTTAATGAATACTTGGAATATTAAATGATGAAATACATTGATTTCAAAAGATATAGCAAAGAAACACTCAGCCATGCATGAAATAACATAGGAAATGAATACGGGTCATTTTTGACCCATGTTGTGCATTAGAAGGGGTTTGCATAGCTTGTGCATCAAAGGGTTAAGAATGTTCTTAGATTCTTCTGAAAAATTGGGGAACTTCAGGGTATCTGAAAAGCTAGCCTGAGAATCAGTTTCATGAGGATACTCTGATGCATATAATTTCTTATAAAAAGATTTAAAAGTATTATTTATCTCCCGAGGGTCTACTATCACATCTCCCCCTGCATCCTGAATTGAATTAATTGCTTTTTCTGCTTGGTGCGGTTTGATTCGCCAGGCCAACAGTTTCCCAGCTTTTTCACCCTGGTCATAATATGATTGATTTAGTCTCAGTAAGCTTGCTGCAGCTCTACCAGCAGAGATTTCGTTATATTGAGCCCTAAGTAGGAATAATTCCTTGTGCGCACCTGACGAATTACCAAGGAAAATTTCTCTCTCCAGAGTTTTGATTTTAATTTCAAGTAATGTCATTTTTTGGCGTGTATTTTTGACTTGGAGCTGGTGAAACTTATAATTTGACCCCTTATGAAAGCTTTAAAGGCTTCCCATCTAATACAAGCTGAAGTCTGAGTTGTATTAATTGAAAAGTATAGGTCAATTTGCTGTCCAATATATTCTATAAAACTTGTATCTTGCAGCCATTTGGGTTGAAAGTGCCACTTCGGCGATTCCCCCACTAATTTAATGTCAGAATATATAAGAGATACTGGAGCATGGTCAGAGATGACGATGCTGTTATAAAAACAATCTTCAATTTTAGAGCGTAAAGCTGCTGAAATCAAAAAATAGTCGATTCGGGAGTAAGTCAAGTGAGTGCTAGAGTAGCAGGAATATTCCACGTCATCTGGTTTCATTTCTCTCCAAATCTCTATTAAATTTAGATCCTCCATAAAATGCTGTATGGTTTCCTAGATTGGGTATGGGAGATACTTGAGCCTGGAGTGCGATTCTTAACAGGACCTAAAGTGCAATTAAAGTCTCCTGCCACAATACAATTGCCTGAAAGTGAGGACATATTTAGAAACAGATTGTTGAAGAATTTAGAGTCATCTTCATTGGGACCATACACATTAATTAAATTCAACTGCTCTGACAGCAAGGTACCCCGTATAATGATATATCTGCCCGCTGGATCACAAATTGCTTGCAAAATTTGATATGGAATGGACTTATGGATAAGAATAATAACTCCCCTTGAACGAGAACTAAATGAGGCTGAAATAACTTGCCCAGGCCACCTCTTGCATATTTTAAAAATGTCGCCAGATAATAAATTCTGATTCTTACAAAAATAGAATCTTCGACTGTAGTTGTTTTAATCTACTTATTACCTGTTTTATTTTGCCGATTTTATTTAATCCTCTACAATTCCAGGATGTAAATTTAACCTTAACACTATGAGTCATCAAATTTACCTGAGACACTTAAACTAGAGCATTGCCCCATAGAAGCACACTGGATCAGAATAATATACAAATAAATCTCTGTTACCACCGAAAACAAAAACACAAAGGACGTTATAAAACACGCCATTGAACCAAAACAAAGCCAACAAAAACACAAATCAAACAATCAACCACAAACTTGTGATTAACCCTCTTACCCCAAAGTCTATAACAGACCCCCCCTCCCCCCACTCGGCGATACTCCGTGTAAGGTGCTCAGCAGATCCACACACACGTGAGGAGCCGCTTCTGCCTCTGCGTTTATTCCCTCTGTGCACCTTCTGCCCCGCTACATATCTTTACACTATCCTATGTTCACCACTTAACAATAAACCCAACAAAATACCAGGGGTTGGCCAGAGAATACGACCACCATAATCTAGTCTCATATAATTAAAAACAAAAACAAACCCGCACCCGGATGTTCCGATGCATAAAAACATTGTTGCGTGGAATATTAAATTATTATACAGTTACTTGTGAACTGGCCATATTACTGTAGACCAATAAACAATGTCACTGAGCTACTGTCCCAAGATAAATTATAACACGGTGATCTGGCCTTGTTGATGTATTCCCGATTTAATATTACGCTATCACCTCTTCAGCGCTTCTCCGCCTCCACATCTCTGCCTAGCTTCTCCAGAAACTGCTCCGCCTCGGCCGGTGTTTCAAAGATGTAGGAACGGTCACCGTGGAAGACCCTCAGACGCGCTGGAAAGATGACTCCATATCGGATAGACTTGGCCCATAGCCGCTGCTTGACTCCGTCGAAGCATTTCTGCTGTTTATGAACTTCCATGGGAAGATCTGGAAAGAACATAACTTGGCGATTCTTGTTATTCTTCTAGAGTACTCTCCCTTTTGCCCTAGCTGCATTCACAACACGGATCTTATCTTGATAGTTTAAAAACTTCATTATCAGAGCCCTCGGGGGTGCGTTGGGGTCGGATCTTGGGCCAGAAATCCGGTGGGCTCTCTCAATTATCAAGGGAGAGCGGAGTGGCTCCATCTCCAGAGCCTCAGGAAGCCACCGTTGGAGGAAAGAGCGTCACTTCCCTCAGCGCCCTCGGGAAGGTGTACCAGCCTCAGGTTAGATCTCCTGCTGCGGCCCTCTAGCTCGACTATTTTAGAGGTAAGCGTTTTAACCTTTTCTTCAAGAGCGGTGGTAGTTGCCTGCAGGGCTATGATATACCTCAGCCTGAGAAATTCGCCCACCACATTCTTTGACTTCTTTTGTAACAGTGTTCACTGCAGACAGTACATTTTCAAATTTCAATTCATGTCTTTGATGGCCTTGAGAATATCTTCAGAGCTCACGGCAATACTCGTATTTGTCGCCTCTGTTCTGGTTCCACCACAAGCATTAGCACATGAAGCTAGCATGACGCCTTCGTCCTCAGTCTCAAAATTTTCACTCGTTAAGTCCGGCTTTTTGGGATGACTTTTCTTGGCCGGCATTGTGGGTTTTGGAAGCTAGTACACTGAAACTGGCCTCCCTGGTACTTTAAGCTTGAAGGTGATCTTATTTTCAGGATTTATTCCAAACTAGTAGCGGAGCTCAGAAAAATGCGACTAGTCAGCTCTGCGCCATACCGGAAGTGAGCCAGTTTGCACTCTGACAGTTTTATGCCACCTCTTCTGTATACATATTTTGCTTACCCGCTTATACCCTTTTCAGGAGCATGGCGGGCTGGAGCCTAACCCAGCATGCATTGGGTGGAAGGCACCCTGGACCACCAGTTTTTCACAGGGCTTACACATAGGCAGATAAATACATTCACGCTCACATTCACACCTATGGGCAATTTTAGTCTTCAATTTACAATTTCAGTTGCATGTCTTTCGATTGTGGGACGAAATCGGAGAACCTGGAGGAAACCCACCCAAACACAGAGAGAACATGCAAACTCCACACAGAAAGGACCAGGGCCGAGATTCAAATCCATTACCTTCTTGCTGTGAGGCAATAGTGCTAACCACTGAGCCGACGGTGCCGCCCCCTACGGTATAAGTTTAAATACTAATAGATAAGTGGTTATAAGGGTGAGTTACAAGGGTGGATCGGTCTTTGGTGTCACTGCCACTTATCTCTCAATCACAGAAGCAGGGCAGAGAGTGAAAAGAAATGAAGACGATAGAGATAGAGTGCCACAAAAGCACATGAGGCACACTGCAAAAGCCCCTCATCATTACATTACAGGCTAAAATAAGACCTGTAAGTCCACTGACTCCATTTTATTCTTTTACATCAACAGTCTCTCTTTTGGGCACACTCCAACATTAAGAGAGGGGATGAGACTGGAGACTGGAAGACTGGAATGAGACTACAAGTCCCAGGAATATGCAGCAGTTGCTCCACTTGAAAATGCATGTAGCACTAATGCAGTTCCAAGGTGGGGAAGACTAGGCTGTCCACTGTACAGCTGAAGAGGACTTTCTATCTCAAGATTGAGTACTCCGCCTGTGATCATAGAAATAGAGTTACCATTGGTAACTATCATTCTGCTTCACTCAACTCTCCTTGTCTTCCACCCTGCTCTCCTGCACCCTGCACTGTCCTGCTTTGTTCCTTCACGCTCTGTTCTCTGCCTTGCCCTCTTCTGCCCTCTTCTGCCATACACCACTCTCCTGTATTAGGTTCAACTGTGGGACGCTGAGGATGAAGAGGGCACATTCTGTCAGTGCCACCAAAGCCCCGAAGACTATTCTCCTGAAATCACAAAGCGTGAACTTGTACAGAAAACACACATCATCCCCCACAATGCAGAGAACACACACATCTGATCCTCACTCGCTTTGATTGAGAACGTTTGAGTCGGTTCCATTTGGAATTGTAAGTGCAAATAATAATATTTTTGTTTTGTTTTTGTATTGGATTTCAAGGCTGGGGTCCACGTTAAAAGAATAGCATTGTACACACACTCATGTGGAAGTGTGTGTGTGTGTGTGCTTATTCTGTTAGGGAAGCTGCTGAACTCCTTGACCATCACTTGTCTGAGAATGTCAGGGTCTGCTACCAAAACCACTGGTTTCTGGCCCATGTAGTACCTGAAACATAACAAATTGAGTCTGAGACAAAACACACAAAGACATGCATGCACATTAGGGTTCGACCAGCTTTTACAGATCTTTTTTATATACCCGTGGAAAGGAACTGAACAAAGAACATCAACACTGGTCAGGAACAAATGGCTCTGGTAAAGAGCACAAATGGGCCTAGGCAAGGCTTTTTATGTATCTCTTTTAACATTTTTTATTTGAGTTTAATCATGACTGTCATGCATACACACACAAAAGAAGTGAAAACTAAAGCAACTTGAAGCAGAAATCAAAGAAGCTCCTGCTTGTTATGAGCCTTTTAATTAAGAATTGCTATTGTGTAACCTGACTCTATGGTACAGATGGATAAAATAACTATTCATGACTGGAAAAAGGTCCTGATTCCAACTCAATCATCTGTTTACTTTTATATTGAGTTATTTCTTTAAGTATGCATGTATTTGTTTATTTTAATTTGTCCTGAATATTCCTCCACCGTCGCCTAGCATTATGTATTCACCTCACAACACATTGAGGGAGAATTGAAATCAATAAGATGCTGTTTAGATCACTGTGTTTGATGTAGAAATGTCTCATTTACTTACCCACACACTCTGCCGTATGTGACAGCTGAATTGATCTGTCTTTACAACTCCTGACTCTTTTACATGCCCATATAAGAGCTGCATTTATGACAGATGACTGACAGCTGAAACCACAGAGAAGAGAACGAAACAAGTTAAAGGAACTCTGTGTGTGTGTGTGTGTGCGCATTCACGTGCACACATGCACTGTGCACATTCTCACATGAAGCACATTTGTGAATGCATGTGTATGGGTATATTTATGTGTACATGTGTGTACACAGCTTGTAGGTGTAAGTTACATTTTCGGCAAAACACGCTGTTCATGAATTGTGTCCCTCTTGAGACAAATGGGTAGTTACTTCAAAAGAAAATCCTCTTTCTTCTTCCAGCTCAGAATCTCAAACTCAACAAACAAAACCTACAGTGGTTTCGCTTCAATCTCAGCATTGAACTGATCTTGTAGTCAAGCAAATTCAATTAAATGCCTTATGCTTGATTTGAAGCTACATCATACAAACTAATCAACCACTATTTAATTTTACACATCTATTAAATACAATGTATTTACTTGAGGGCCTTAATAGCCATGGACAGTTAAGCGCATTTGCAGCTAGGCATAAGAACAAAGTCCATTAAAAAAATAATTTAAAATGTGTTGGCTGACAAAAAAGTTTCCAGAACCTTCTTTCTCTCTAAAATACAGCAAATCTAAAATACAGCAAATCTTATTAAGTGTAAATCAATATATGTGAATGAAAATATGGAGCCCATTTGGTTCTATGTTAGCTAAGATCAAAAAGATAATCTAGGCTACAGATTTGAAAGAAAGCAGTGTGATTGGCTGTCTTTTAGAACCAATCACGACACAAGTTTGAATGCAGGCTAGTTGCACAGCGTGAAGCTAATCAATATGGCATAGTGGTAACATGGAAGACAGGACTCTGACTGCTGCACCCTCTGCAACAAAACAAAACAAAAAACCTATAACAGAAGAGGCTAAAAGAGCTAAAAAGGAGAGGGAGGGCAGCGCCAGACCCGGAGCTCCCGGTAGCCTCATGGATCGATCGGCTTGAAGTACCCGTTCCCTGGCCCCCCGGAACATGGCAGACCGGAGACTCTGGTCACCAAACCCCGGGAACCCCACGAACCCATCAGCGGCCAGCACTAGTTCTACAAGAGGCTAAAAGAGCTACAAAGGAGCGTGACAAAGCACGGTGTCTGACCGACCAGAGAGATGAAAATTTAAATTATAATGTTCCACTGAACAAACCTTTTTTTGGTATTTTCATGCTTTATTTGACAGGGAGATAGTTAGAGAGAGACAGGAAGGTATGGGAGAGAGAGAGGGGAAGACATGCAGCAAAGGACCGTGGGCTGGATTTGAACCTGGGTCGCTGCGGGAAGGAATAAGCCTTATGGTACGTGCTCTACTCGGTGAGCCACCGGGGAGCCCATTTACTATGCTTTCTGATAAGATTAATGCCTTTGTTACATTACTTTACATTATATTCTGTATGATTTATTGTGTAGATATGTCTTTACTGATGATATACTGTTTAAAACAGTAATTCTCTTCTCACAACCCTCATGATAAATAGATATGGCCACTCTATTACCGAAGATGACCTACCTTACCTTTATCCTACCTGTACATAGACTTCCCTAGCTCCATTTCCCATTCATTATATACTATTTTTATTGTATAATTTCTTCTTCATTTTCTTCATCTTCATGGTTTCATTTCTTACAAAAGCCTACGCCTCCACATAGTAGAATGTCAGGTTGATCTATATGATCAAAAAGGGACAGACCTGTAGGTGTCACTGCAGGCTGGTTGTATGTAAGATTCTACTTCCTCTATTAGCTCCACCCCCGAGCAAGTATAAATACTGATCAGTACCTAGGCTGCATCCCAAGTCTCTTAAATTGCATCCACGTTTCCCTCACTTGCGTCTTTTCCTTGCGTCTCAGTCCCTCCCACCAAGGATGCATGGAGAGATGCAAGGAAACCATGCGAGGAGAGAGGAAACAAGGAAATATGTTTTTAGAGAAATGAGAAGTCCTTTCCTCTGAAGCGTCATGTGAAGCGACGTCCGTTTCTGCATGACAAAACGGGTTGTGGATGAAATAAACGTAATTTAGGTTCCCTGTGTTCTTGCATTAATGTTATATATCAAAACGCATAAAATAACGGGCACTTACACTGGTACTGTTTCTCTGCCATCTTGTTCAAATTTGCCAGGTGTAGGGGCGGAGTAATTGATGTCATGGCGTTCAGCTGAAAGTCTTCCGGGAAGGCTGCTCTCGTGTCTCCTAGCTCATAGCTCCTCAGAGATCCCTCCTCACTCCTCGATCTTCGCTCCTCAGAGCAGAAATAAGAGCTTTGGGACGACCTTCAAAATGGAGGACCAGAATGACTTCCGGTTCAAGCGAGGAGCGAGGAGCGAGGAAATTTCAAATAAGAGACTTGGGATGCACCCCTAGTGTCTGGTGAGAAAGATTCATGGCAATGGTCTTCTCCCATGCACGTAAAATAAAGCATAATCAACAGCAGTTCACAGAGAGTAGTTCTTGAAAAATTCCATGACAAAAGAAAGGGAAACAAAAAATGGGGGAAGTAGGCAATGGAAGGGGAGAGGGTGCTTTGTTGTTATGGAGCACTCTCCCAACCCATATACTAGCTGTATGGAATAGGGTAATAAAAGTCTGGTTGCTGGTTCAAGTTTATAAGCCACCTGTCTCCTCATCATTTAACCACATTACTAGCCAGTTAGCCTTGCAGCGGGGCCACACGCGCCACAGTATTTTACTCCTTCTCCAGGTAATCAAACAGAACTTGGGAGTCCAATCTAAATCATGAATTTACAAGATAAAGAATGGGAAATGGCTTTATCCCAAATTCATTCATCTTCTATATGTGCTCACCTTTCGTTGATACAATTCAAGCTCCTTCACCGTATCTACTGGTCAAAGAATAAACTTGCAAAAAATGAGCCCTGATATCAATCCCATTTATGACTTGACTTGAATTGTCACCAAGCCCCCGGTTTGCTAATTCTTATGTTTTGGTACTGCCAAGCTTTGGGCTCCCTCTGGAGCTCCACTTTTAAATCTTTCTCTGACATATTTTCTATAAAAATCGTCCCCTGTCCTCTTGTGGCTTGGTCTGGATCCTGCTGCCCAGCAAGTTAATACCATGACCTCGCTTATTGCTAGGCGCCCCATTTTACTCAGTTGGAAGGCAGCTACTCCCCCCCTCATATTTGCATTGGATGCGAGACGTCATGAACTCTATTCAGATTGAGAAAATCACAAAACAAGGCCACACAGACAGCTTTTTCAAAACATGGCACTCTTGTCTAGTCTTGTTTATTTATATAGTCCTTTATCGCACTCATGTCTCAAAGGGCTTTACATAGCATCATATACAGTACATGTCATATACTGCATCATATATATACAGTACATACTACATATACACATCATATACATCCTATACTATGTTATATAGAATACATACTTCATATACATCATATACATACTATGCATCATATACTATGTCACTCTTTCTACTTCAAACACATCTGACATAACTCTTCCCTAACTCTGCCCCAAACCACCACCCCAGCCCTCATCTCCCTCCTGGTGTTACCTGACCACTGCTGGCCAGGATGCCAAGTGTGTGTGTGTGTGCGCACATGCCTGTTTCTGTGAATGTGTTAAATTATGTATGAAGCACATTATCATCTAGTTGGTGTGTGTCCAGCACATACTGATAAAGGTGTCTGTGATAGCAGATGTGTGTGAGAGGTTTGCTGTGTGACAGTGGAGCTGCTGGGGAATTGATGGCCTAATGAAATGTACAGCAGCAAACCATCCAGACAGCAGCGAGCTAGTCAGTCAACGTGCATGAAGTCAGTCAGCTTGCTCAAAACCAGCCACATAGCCCCTATGCCAGCCGTTTAGCCACCCTGTCACCAACAAGACAATACGTCAGTCCATCAGCCTGCCAGGCAGTCAGTCAGTAAAAAGGTCACTCAAGACAACTAGTCAGCCAACCCTGCCAAGCATACATCTAGTCAATAAGCCTGCTGGCTAGCCAGCTACCACAAACCTAGTCAGTCATCATGCTAGCAGCCAGCCAGCAAGTCAAGGTCAGCCAGCCAACTATCCTACAGAAGCCAGTGGGTCCAAATTTAATAACCCAGCTTGATCTCGTCATGGATCATGGTGGGCTCTCAGTAGAATACATCAGTCCTGACCTCTGCACTGCTCCTGTATGTGGGGTGTGTGTTTTTGAGTGTGAGTGTGTGTGTGTGTGTGTGTACGTCATATGATCTCTGATCACTGAGTGGTAGACTGACTCTGAAACAATAAAGACACACACACACACACACACACACACACACACACACACACAAATGTGAGTTATAATGTACAGTTTCATTTTTAATTTAGTGTTGGATATCCCAGATAACAAATATTGTGGGCCATATTTATCAAGACTGCTGTTTCCAAATCGCAGACCACTGTACCTTTGACCATTGCCTTATTTTTCACCCTAATGTGAAAGGGACAAACTGATTTTGGATCACCATTCCCAGTAAAAGGGGGTTGATGAGTCCCATCCCAGGCCACTAGAGGTCAGTGGCTGGTAGAGCCAGTACTAGCGGTAGAGGGAATGGGAACGCTGTCCCAGGCTTAGAGAAAGCTTCGTCTTGAGGTTTGACCTTCTCAAACACCACATAAGAACAGATCACATACTGTGTCTGCAAACACTCAAATACAAGTCATGACTTCACAGATACAACCTAAACTTGCATTGACATAACCTCAATACAAGATGCTTGTCAAAGACACTGGGGGCAAGATGAAATGATAACTAGTGAAATATTTGCTAGAATGTGTTGGTTTTTTTTTTTTTTTTTTGTGGAATTGACATTGACATTATGGGCACGTACGCCAGCTTTACATGTTGAAAGAATAATGCCTCCATCTGAAGACATTCTGCTACAAACAGGAAAAGTTGAACAGGTTTCACTGTTGCTTTTTGAGAGAGAGGAAACAAGGGAGGGAGCCCAAGCTCTCAATCAGGGCACAGATCTTCACAGTCATGTCTTACCTGGCGAAACATCAATGCGTTGCCCAAGAACGGTGATGGCTTGGGATGTTTGATTCCACATCGAGAGAGGATCGAATAGGTGAAGACTGAATACCTAGGAGAGAGAGAGTAAGGGTGCAGAGGTGTCTTGGTGAGTGATGAATAAAAGCCAACAGTAAAGAATTCCAACGAATATTACCACATCTTCTGCACATACCGCCTAAGCAGCACACAAACACACAACATTATTGAAAGATTGATTTGCTCAGGGAACTGTAAACATCACCCAAGACTGATGTGGCCTTAATCAGCTGCTTGCCTGCATTGTAAATACATATGAAAAACATCCTGGCGTATTCACCTGCTAACTGGCTCTAAGTGAAACGTGGGTCAGTGTGTCAGAGAGCCAGTGTAGAGTTGACCAAGCTAGTGATGACAGAGAAGAGGGTGATGCTGATGCTATTGCTGCTGATTACATCTCTTCAATACACTGTAGCTTTGCCACCTGGATATTTCACCCTCTGCACTCTGTAGGCTTGTACAAATCAATTCAAACTTTAGTGACTCATTTGTAGTGGCTAAACACAATATCATGCCACTCCAAACTACACCCCAGGTTCCCACTACTGAAAATTACCCAAGAACCTGTGGGAAACACTGAGCAGCAGAAAATTATAGAATTTTATGTTGATATAAAGCATTTGGTGTGGGATAGGCTACTCTCAGCAGGAACACTCATTAAGTTATTAAGCTGTAAAACCTCAGATATAATGTACCATACAGTTTACTGTTGCTCTGTGTCTGACACTAAGCTGCTATTGTATTCAATGGATTGTGTTCTGTGGCTTTGAGTGACACAGCGGTTGGCGTTGTACAAGCAGCTAGAATTGAGAACAAGCACAGTTTTGTGTGTGACAGGCAAATATAAACAGAAGGATGCATAAACAAGCAGTGCCCATACACTTTGATAGACTATTCCATGCATAATAACACAGTAAGTATAAATCAGATTAGGTTACAATACACAATGTGGGCGTGCGCAGAACTTTCTCAGTAGTCATGGGTAATGCCTCCTCTTCTGTGGCCCCTCTGACCTGTGGTGTTCCCCAAGGCTCCATCCTTGGCCCCTTGTTGTTCTGTACATGCTACCACTGGGACATATCATAAATAAACACAAAATCCAGTACCATTGTTATGCAGATGAGACACAAATTTATGTCCCATTAAAAACCAGTGAAGAAGGCAATTTTAATCATCTTTTATCTTGTCTGTCAGAAATAAAGTGCTGGATGTCCCAAAACCTTCTCCAGCTAAACGAAAGCAAATCGGAAATAATTATCTTCGGTCCCGCAAAGTCCATCCCTATTTTACAGAAACATCTTGGATCCCTGTCTTCAAATATCAAACCTGCAGCCAGAAACCTGGGTGTGATATTGGACAGTGACCTTTCATTTGAAAAACAAATTACAAACATTGTTCAATCATGCTTTTATCAATTAAGGAGCATCTCAAAGATCAGGGGCCGTATCCACAAAGCCTCCTAGTACTAAGAGTTGGTCCTAGTGGTGAAATTCTAAGAAAACTCTGAGAGTGATGACGTTTTCTAAGAATTTCCCCTTAAAAGTAAGACTAAATCCTAGTAAAGATAAAAGCTATTCACAAACCATCTTAGCCCTTAAGAGAGCTCCTAAGGTGGAAAACTGTTAAGAGTAGAGAGGAGGACTTTTAGGAGCTTAAGAGTTTCTTAAGGAGAGGAGAAAATGGCTGAAAGACGCAGAAAAGACGCATTAATGCTATTATTATTATGAAAGTTATCACAATGTTAAGATATTTAGCAACAGGCAAACAGTGCAGCAGTGATAATGCAACCACATAGTAGAATAATCACATAAACAATCACAGCTCGCAACCTATTTAATTCCCAAAACAGCAGCTATGGATACAGCAAGTTTTCTCTGTAGTGTCTGGTCACTGATGGGACACATGTCCGCATCATCTGCAATATACTCTTGTTCAAAATTCCTATCCATATAAGCTTGCCAATATAGTCTATAAATTATACTAATACTACTGAGTCTTGAACCATTTACACCAAATCTTAACATCAAATTAGTAAAGTATAATAACATTACTGCATCCACCCAAATAAAGGCATAATGTGTAAACCTGTGAGGACCGTACAAGTATTAAAAAGTACTGTTTGTATGGTTTTCAAAGATTTTGTCCAATGAGCTCTATTTTTATTTTAATTTTGATTGTATAAGCAAACCACGCGTTAATATCAAGTAAATTGTGTTTTATCTTGTGTGATTCCTTGTGTTCATTCTGGATGACAAAAAGAGGCGCGTTGATTTTTCTTGATCAACCAATGACAGCGTCCAAAGAGAGCATCACACCTAGCAACGGGGTCAACCACACCTCCTCACTAAGATAAAAGTTATTGTCCATTCCTTGCTCAGAGTCACTCTGAGAACTTTCCTAAATCACTCCTAAGCTAGGACTCCTTGCTAATGAATTTTAGGCTAAGATAAACGTTCTCTGAGAGGACTCTCAGAATGTTTGTGGATACGGGCCCAGGTCTTTTCTCTCTCAGCCTGATCTCGAGAAGGTCATCCATGCTTTTATTTCATCTCGGTTAGATTATTGTAATTCATTGTATTCAGGGTTGAGCTCAACCCTGATCTCACGCCTTCAGCGGGTACAAAACACAGCCGCTTGGCTTTTAACAAATACTAGAATACCATATAGAAGATCATATCAGCCCTGTTTTAGCCTCTCTTCACTGGTTACCAGTCAATTTTAGAATTGATTTTAAGATTTTACTGATCACCTTTAAAGCTCTTCATGGTTTAGCCCCCAGCTACATTGCTGAATTGCTGCTCCCCTATGAGCCAGAGCACAGCCTCAGATCCTCGGGCAGGGCTCTGCTGTCTGTTCCTAAGACCCGGCTCAAGACTAAAGGTGACCGGGCTTTTGCAGTCAAGGCCCCTCGGCTCTGGAACTCCCTGCCAGAGGATCTGAGGCTTGCAAAATCAGTGACATCTTTTAAAACACTTCTCAAAACATATCTTTTTAAAAAAGCCTTTGATTAATTAATGGCACACCGTTTTATTGCCAACATGTCTTATCTGTTTTATTATTATTATTGTTATTGTCTCTATTGTTGAGGGTTTTTATTATTCCATTTTATTTCTGTATTATTTTAATTGCCTGATTTTATTTGCCTCAGTCCTGAAATATTTTATTCCTGGTGCAACCATGTAAAGCACTTTGTAACTTTATTTTGAAAAGTGCTGTATAAATAAAATGTATTATTATTATTATTATTATTATTATTGTTATTTTTATAAGTTCCAGAGATGCTTATTCTATAGCTCCTTGAGGTGGCGATCTAAGGCTACATGGTTTGTGCAGCTTGTGTGAAAAAGGAGAGACCACCAAGAACATGGAACTGAATAATGACACTGACTCATGTCAACTTGCCGCCGTCCTCCAATGAGGCGTGGCCGGAGGATACTCAGGCGTATCCTGCATGTGGGAATAATGGGCCTCATGCAAGAACATTTTCGTATTCTTATTTCAATTTTCTCTTACGTTTTTCGTGAGGTGGACTCGTACGAGTGTGCCATGTCAGATTCACCAAACGCTCGTATCTTCAGAAAACTGTCGTAAATGGCCTGTGTAAACATGATGAATTCCACCTGTTCTAAATGAACGCACGTTCATGAGAATTGTGAATTAGCATAATTGACACCCCAATATAATGCTATATAAAGTTAGGCATCTGGCCCATTTGTCTGGAAGCTTCAGTCATAAAAATGACGCGAAAGACTAATAAAAATTCTACCAGCTCTGAGAAGTCCTACTATCAGAAATAAGTCAACGAAAGCATATAATATTTAATAGTGTACTGTATATCGATATCGACTGATAGAAAAATGTTATATCGTGATAAAGATTTTTGCCACATTGCCCAGCCCTACCTATAGGGAATTATAGTTTTGTTGTGATATTTATTTAGTATTCTAGTCTAAAATGTATAGGAATACTATAGTTCATACACACAACAGACAACACTGCATTAACAGCAGCACAAGTAATTTTTTCCCATTCCTTGGCTTTAGCAGGGCCTTTGATTCCACTATTCAAAATGTACATTTATTTTGGCAGATTTTACGTCACTGTGTCACTCAGTTCGCCAGCTGTGCTGCAAATTTGTGTGTAGGCTAGCATTAAAAAGAGAGAAAGAGAAAATATGATAGCGGCGCACAAATACGAAAACCACAACGATTGAAAGAGCAACGTGACCCGGAACAACTAAAAAGATCCCCAAGTTGACTCAAGTCTGCTGTACTGCCACAGCGGGACCCCGAGCTCAGCCAGGCTGCGGCCAGTTATAGCCAATATATCCAAATATTGATATTACTCCCCGACTGTACATGACTTTGCCAGTAACCAATGTGAATGGGGAGCGCTCTTTTTCAAAACTGGCCCTGGTCAAAAATAGACTTAGGTCAACCATGGAACAAAAGAGACTGAATCATCTGGCCCTATAGAAAGTTATCAGTGACTTTTCTGCAAGGAAAACAAGAAAGAAGGTAAGAACATGTTTTGTTATGGTATGGTAGGCTACGGCACATTCATATAACTGCCCTCCCATATTATTAACCATAACCGAACCCATGCCTCTCTAACCTAATACATTACCACATGCATCATAAACACTTCTAATATTGTGCGCTGCTGTTTGCTGCCTGTATCTTTTAAGTATCTATTTACTCTGTACTATATAGGGCTAATTGTAGATGCGTATTGTTTGATCTGAGTCTATTGGCTGCGATGGACAGCCAACAGACTCCTGTGAGAGTCCTGTGATTGCTGATGATGCTGTTGTTGAGTCGATGCACTCACCTGGACAGGCCTCTAATGTTTCTACTGTTGTTGTTGCATATCGGTCTCAAAGCAAGCTGTACATGATTTGATGTCAGATAGCAGATTGGCTGCAGTGAAACTGATTTATTGGTTCCGTTGCTGTGTTTACATTACGGGCTAGTAGGCTAGTGTGTGTGTCTGTGCTCCCTGTGTAATGTGTGTGTGTGTTCTCTGTGTGTATTCCCTCATATTCTGTTTTGCCTTGGCAGCAGCAGGCTCTTGCCTTTTAAATCCATATACATCCATTCACTGGCTGAGGTGAGTTCAAGTATCTCCACAATTCTTTTGGCTACAAAGACCTTACACCTTTTTTCTGTTTCTGACCGAGACTTGGCAGAGGAGCATGGCATACAGCCCCCTAATCAAACTGTGCCCGCCAGATTGTTCTTTTATCAGCACTCCCAGGACCTCAGGCCGGGGTGGAGGACTCCCAGTGGTTTTCAGGAACTGCTTTCCAAATCAGATGGTGAGCACTGGGGCTTTCTCCTCCTTTGAACTGCAGATAACCAAAGTTGGTCATTCAAATCCGTTTTATTGTATTTTAATTTACCGTCCCCCTGGTTCAAATAGCTCTTTTTTGTTTGAATTCAGTGACTTTTTATCCTCTATTATTGGCTTGGACAGAGTTATTATGGTTGGTGATTTTAATATTCACGTTGATAATGTCTCTTGCAGCTTTGCTGCTGATTTTCTTAATGACACTGAGTCTTTTAATTTTATTCAACACGTGTCTGGTCCCACACACATCAGGGGTCATACCCTGGACCTTGTTTTTACACTAGGTTTAAATATTGATTGTATTTGCTCTGAGGAGCTACATGTTACTGACCATGAATGTGTTTTGTTCAACCTGTCTTTAAATTTAGATTCTCTGCCCAGTAAACGTGTAAGTTGCTCTCGCATCATAAATCGCCTCTTAGCTGAGAAGTTCTCTGCAGCTTTTGATCCAAGCGCAGTGTTGTCTTCTCACGCTGACGTTACTAGTCTGGTCCACTCCTTTAATACACAGTGCTCCACCGTTTTGGATAAAGTGGCTCGTTAGACTTGTTCCCTCCATAAATTCATCCCCCTGGTTAAATGACGATATTTGTTGTTGCCGGCGTAAATGTCGGAGGGCAGAGCGACTGTGGAAATCCACCAAGCTTCATGTTCATTGTCTCTATTACAAAGACCTTATAACTGAGTTTAACAACATGGTTAAAGATGCGAGGGCTTCTTACTTTGCTAACCTAATTTCCTCCTGTAAACGCAACCCTAAAGTCCTGTTTGACACCATAAACAACATTGTCACTCCTGTACCTCCTGATGTGCCTGTCATTTCAAATTGCAATAATTTTCTCTCTTACGTTGTGGATAAGATTAGAGATGTTAGGGCTAGCATCATCCCCTCTTCTACTCCCTTTTTTGCTTATCCAACTCGGCTGTCAATTTTAGACTGCTTCTCTCCTATTTCCCTGCAAGACCTCATTGATCTGGTGGGCAGTATGAAACCTTCCTCAAGCCCTGATGTTTTACCTACTTCCTTGCTTAATGATGTACTTGGGTCTATCAGTCCATGTCTGGTCACTATTATAAATGGCTCCCTGCAATCTAGTTGTGTCCCAGCTTATTTTAAACATGCAGTTGTTCAGCCTCTCCTGAAGAAAACTAATCTTGATCCACCCCTTCCCAAAAATTATAGGCCTATATCAAAATTGCCTTTTATCTCAAACATTTTAGAGAAAGTTGTTGCCAAACAACTCACTGCTGTCTTGAATGCACACAACATTTTAGATAAATTCCAATCTGGTTTCCATCAGATGCATTCCACTGAAACAGCTCTTCTCAGAGTATCCAGTGATATAATGATGTCCTCTGATGTGGGTGAATGTTCTGTTTTGGTGCTGCTGGATCTTAGCGCAGCTTTTGACACTGCAGATCACAGCATCCTGACTGAAAGGCTTAGGCAGTGGGTGGGTGTCTCTGGCAGCACCCTGGACTGGTTCTCCTCCTATCTCTCTGATAGGAGTTTTTCTGTGTCGCTTGGTCCCTACACGTCTGAAACTGCTGCTCTTTCCTGTGGTGTGCCTCAGGGTTCTGTCTCGGGTCCTATATTATTTGCTTTGTATGCTTCCCTTAGGTCATATTATCAGCAAATTTAAAGGTATCTCATATCACTGTTACGCTGATGATATCCAGCTGTATGTCTCTTTTAAGCCTGATGAGACTGACAGACTGACTGTTTTGCATGATTGTCTGACTGCCATTAAGGACTGGATGGCGAACAACTTTTTACAGCTGAACGCAGATAAGACTGAGGTCCTTATCATTGCTTCGGATAGCATAGCTTCCAAGGTTGCTCAGTGTATTGGGTCCCTTTCTTCAGCTGTACAGTCTAATCTTAGAAATCTCGGTGGTGTATTTGATCAGTCTATGTACTTTGATCAGCATATCAAATCATTGACCTGTACATGCCTCTTCCATTTAAGAAACATTGCCAAACGCAGGTCAGTTGTGTCACAACCCTGTCCCTCGTGCCCGACTGAAAACAAAAGGTGATCGTGCTTTTGAAGTGGTGGCTCCGACACTGTGGAACGCACTTCCTATAGACATACGATCTGAGGTCTCTGTTGATACCTTTAAAAAGCAGCTGAAGACTAATTTTTTCAAACTGGCCAGTGTCTCGCCTCGTGCTGTCTAGTGTTTGTATTTTGTGTGTTATGTTTTATTGTTCGCTTCTTTTTACTGTATTTATGGTTTTATTTTTATTTTTAACAATTTTAGTCTTGTTAAGCACTTTGTGACCTTGCTCTGTGAAAGGTGCTATACTAAATAAACTTTTATTTACTTACTTACTTACTTACTTACCTACAAGACTCAGAGTGAAGCCATGTCAGTACAACAGTGGAATCAGACCACAGAATAGTTCTGTCAATAGGGACTGTAAGCTCAGCTTTGATCACCTAACTGGGCTCCAGTTAGGGCTGCTGATAACTCCAAGCGGGGGATAGTAAGCTGTTTCAATGGAACTACACGTGATCTAGTCATTATGAATGAGATGTTGATCTGCCCACTCTGATTAGTTGTTCTCATATGTAGCACTTAACCATATGCCTTTTCTGAAGCATCACAGAAAATGTGTAGCTCTCTATCACTTCACAGGATGCATTAGGGTTGTTACTGTCATACCATCTGGGGAAAGAAATGTGAGCTAAGTTTGGGAGTTCATTCTCCCATTCATCCCAGCACCGAGCAGGTCACCAGGGGGGATGGGTTTATCCCATTGCTTGTGGTTTGCCCAAAGCTACTGGAGTAAAACTTTGGCTCTTATGGTAAATGGAATAATGGATCCCAAAGGGTCATATTGTGAAGCCAGCACTTTCTACACATTTCTTATGGTTGGAGCTTGGTAGGTCACAGTGCCAACTTAATCCCAGTGCACTCTCCACAGGATCTGTCCAGTTCTGATTCAGCCAGAGCTCAGCACTGTCTGAACGAGCATCTGAGGGTAAGTGATCAACAACGGATTGGCCCACTGCTTAATTTCAAACCCACCAGAGGATAACGAAGCCCTTATCTTGAGGAGGAGTTGCTTAGCAGTGCATGGCATGGCAGTGATCGAAGGCGATTATCCACATAAAATGATTCCAGGACACTTTCCACGACGTCCTCATTCTGATCACTGTGATCCTGAACATGTTTCTGGACAGCATATGTTGCAAAGCATGGACTCTCTCTGCTTAACATGAGAGACATCCATAAGCTAAAACGTTTGGGCCATTAACTCCCAATTAAGCCAGTTCCTTCCCTTCCCCCATGATAGCAAAGACCACCACCACTACCTCTTTTAAGTTTTAACTCTAAACACTCCCTTGAAGCCCCAATATTCTAATTTAAGTAAGAAAATGGCTCTTTAACAGCCCGGTGAATTTCTCTGATTTATTTGAAAGGAATTGTGTCACAACCGTTCCTCCGTGACACCTGACTGCTTGTGTGGGTGTGTTTTTTTTTTTTTGTCTGTCTGTCCATTCGTTTCCCTTCCCCCTTGCCCGCTCTCTCTCTCTCTGCACACCTGGCCGTCGTCTGCAATCAGTGCACCTGTCCGGTAGCAAGTCATCACCACTCCTCTACACTCCACTACAAGAACACTGCTGGCACACAAAATTACAAGAGGAGAAAATGAACTTTAGGAAGCAGCAAAATGATTTGTGAATGAGAGAAACAAAGTTGGTACTGAGAAAAACAGAAAAGAGAATGATTTAGAAAATCTACTTATTTCTACTTATCTTTATTGTTTACAAGTTTAGGTCTGATTGTTTTTCTCTCAACTTTATTGTTTTCTGGCTCTTGATCTTACCTTACAAGAAATGCGTTTTGGTTACAGTAATTTTTGTTTTGTTTACAACTTTTCTATTTATTCAACTCAAAAGTATTAGCCCTACAGTATATTGATCCCATAATATTCCAATTCACCACCCCAGCAAAACACACAAGATATAGGCATTACAGTCACCATGTTAAGTGGAATATATAACTATTAGCTATTAACTATTAGTATTAGCCCTATAGTATATTGATTCCATAATATTCCAATTCACCACCCCAGGAAAACACACAAGATATAGGCATTACTATCACCATTTTAAGTGGAATATATAACTATTATCATTAGATCTATAATTTTTAGGTACCTTATGGCATTTTGACATTATTACACTGCTTCATTATTGCTTTTCTTTTTTCATAGGAATTTTTCTAAGATCTAAGATTAGGAACAGTGAGCTTCTAATCATCTGGTGGAGAATTCACTTGATCTTTTCCCATGTCTCTTCTGGTGAGTTTCACAAATATGCCGTTTTTAGGTCCAAGAGTGTTCCAAGACTCCACCTCCAGAGGAACCTGTTCCAAGGAAAAGAGCACCATATGTGAAAGGAACATCTACTATACATTACATACTGTATTCTCTTTTTCAGATGTATCACCGTGTTTAATAACCAAATATATGAATGGGTGACACTTGCATATTGAATTTTGGCTATTACTTTTTCAGTTCAGTTCTTTCATTTTTGAAAACTGAAAATGTCTTCTCAGTTATGTAATAAAACCCTATAACATAATAATTGTTTTATTGGACAGTCACAGCAGAGAGAGACAGGAAAGACAGGGCAGAGGGAGGGGATGACATGCAGCAAATGGCACAGGCCGGATTCCAACCCATGCTGCTGCAATTAGGACTCAACCCAGGATTATTACACTATTAACTGCAAGTTGTTACTACATTAATGGTTTACTACATTAATGGGACATTATTACATTAAGAGTTGATACCTTGTCACATCAAGTGCATGTGTAAACATGCAGAATGGTGAACTCTGATGATTTTTACTTTACCTTTTCATGCTGCTTACATGATTAATTATTGAAACAAGCCTAGAGGCTGCAAATAATTTCACAAGGAAGGGTATGTTACCACTAATTTATATGGAAGTACTGTATATAATCTCTCAACTCCTCCCAAAATCATCTTTGGACCTCCTGAGGGGCCACGACGATGTAATATAATGTCTTATGAATCCTTTCTAAAAGTCACATTTTCATTAAAGAGATTGTTGTCATTAGTGCTTAAAGTGTCCCATGGCCAACCCACCTTTGTCTCAGAGCAGGCCACAATGTTGAACCTTTGGAGCACATGCACCAGCACCATCTTAAGCTGCATTTGGGCAAGCCTCATTCCCACACAGTTACGGGGACCTGCCCCAAATGGCAGGTATACAAATGGATGCCGATTAGCCTTGGCCTCTGGCGTGAACCTGGGGATCAACCAGAAGTTTTATTTTGGAATGAATTAAAAGCAGCAGAGGATGAGTAGTCATTTTATTGGTGTTCAAATTCAAGTACATTAAAAACCTGTGCTCAAATCCCCGTATGATAGGCTGAACTATTTACACTGACAGGCTGTGCTATTTACATTGACCGTCTGTTACAACAGAGACAGTAAACAAGTAAACTGTCTATCACCCTTTCTGACCATGGAAATGAGACTGTATGCTATGTTTCTAGATAGCAGTTAAAGTGGTACTAAATAATGTACACATATTGTATTGCATTTAGCTTTGGTGCAATACAAGGATTTTGCTACCATGCACAATATACATGATAACAAAATACCATGTACTACATGTAGTGTTAATACTGTAATTGAGAGGACAATTGAAAGTTTCTCTCTCTCTTTCACTAGAGACCATAACACAGGGAGACAGAATATGCTTTAGCTAGTTACAGTTTAAGTGAATAGATGAAAGGCTTAGAATGTGTCAGCAAGTACAGTTTGGCAATCTGCTAGATTTGGATAAAATTGAAATACAGGTACAGACACTGTAGTTTTGCTTATGTACTGTAAGGACAGCCTCCTACCTCTCAGGGATGAACCTCTCAGGCTCTGGCCAGTGCTCTGGGTCGTGGTGTAGGAAACATGTTGGGACTTGCAGCAATGCTCCTTTAGGTAGAAACAAGCCATTCACCACACAGTCATGGTCAATGTGACGGCCAAACCTGTGTGGGGCAAAATAACACTGAAAAGAAGGATCCTGCATGTTCTATACACCTCAACACATCATTTCCCTGTATTCCTTCTGACAAGTGATGATTATATGCATTGTATTGGTCAGTATAAAGATAACTGAAAATCAATGTGGAAGAGAAGAAACTGCCCTACTCCACATTAACTATAAGACAGTGCTGGGATTTCACCAATGTCTAGGTATGCCACAGGATTACATGCATTTGCTTACTGTACCTGAATGCAGTTGGGTAGAGGCGCAACACTTCAGATATAACCATGTCTAAATACTTAAGCTCTTGGACAGTGGTGTAATCTGGTGATTCCTACAAAAGAATAGAAAACAATATAAATTAAAACTGCAAGCAGTGATGAGCGGGCCCTCGCCTCTGTGTGCAAGTCGGGGTGTGCTGCAGTCGGGGTGTGTCGCAGCCGCGGCGTAGTTAACGGACACCGACTGGTCGACGTGGCCCACACCATGAAAATTCCATGTAAATCAAGTGGTGATTGTCACACAAGGCTTACTTCATGTTGCCAGTAGGTGGCGCAATGCCTATGACTCCCAATTGGCCTGTAGATGTCCTCAGGCCTGGACTCTTGTCCAGCATGTGAAATCTGGTGCAGATTGGACAATGGACACTCAAGTTCACACAACTTCCTGTTGCCAGTAGGTGGCGCTATGACTATAACCGAATATCAGCATGTAGATGTCCTCAGGCCTGGACTCTAGTCAAACGTGTGAAGTTTGGGCCAGATTTGACCATGTACAGTCGCGTTACAACCCACTTCCTGTTTCGTGTCGCCAGTAGGTGGCACAATGACTATTATTCCTAATTGGCCTGTATATGTCCTCAGGCCTGGACTCTTGTCCAGCATGTGAAATCTGGTGCAGATCGGACGATGTAAACTCAAGTTAACCCAGCTTCCTGTTTCATGGCGAAACGTTGAAATTCGCCGCGCCGCCAGGGCAACGTCGTTCGACGAAAGCTCCCGATCTTCGCAACTAAGCGTCATCATGGTCCTACGGCTTTTCTGACCACATTTGAGGTGGATCTGGTCAACCCGCTTGGAGTAGTACACCACAGTATAAAACATGTCATTTCCTGTTGCCAGTAGGTGGTGCTATGACTATAACCGAATATCAGCATGTAGATGTCCTCAGGCCTGGACTCTAGTCAAACGTGTGAAGTTTGGGCCAGATTTGACCATGCACAGTCACTTTACAACCCACTTCCTGTTTCGTGTCACCAGTAGGTGGCGCAATGCCTATGACTCCTAACTGGCCTGTATATGTCCTCAGGCCTGGACTCTGGACCAGCATGTGAAATCCGGTGCAGATCGGACAATGTAAACTCAAGTTAACGCAGCTTCCTGTTTCATGGCGAAACATCAAAATTCGCCGTGCTGCCATGGCAACGCCGTTCGACAAAAGCTCCCGATCTTCACCACTAAGCGTCATCAAGGTCCTACGGCTTTTCTGACCACATTTGAGGTGGATCTGGTCAACCCGCTACGAGAAGCACCGCAAAGTTTAAAACATGGTATTTCCTGTCGCCAGTAGGTGGCGCTATGACTATAACCGAATATCGGCCTGTAGATGTGTTCAGGGCGGGACTCTCATCAAACGTGTGAAGTTTGGGCCAGATTTGACCATGTACAGTGGTGTTACAACCCACTTCCTGTTTCGTGGCGAAACAAGGAAATTCACCGCCTCGCCATGCCCACGCCGTGTGACGAAAACTCAAGCTTTTGATAACTGTTCTTCGTCCAGGTCATTTATACACGCTGACCAAGTTTGACGTGGATCCGATCAACCGCCTAGGAGGAGTTCGTTAAAGTACGACCCCTGCAAATGGCCAAAAACGCCCCAAAATGTCACAATCAATTCAAAATGGCCAACTTCCTGTTGGTTTTAGGCGCATGGTACCGCCAGACTTTTTTTTAAGTCTGGACATGATACACGTGCCTACCAAGTTTCGTAAGTCTAGGACAAACGTATGGCGAGGGATACTCCATTGAAATTTTGTAGGGGGCGCTATCGAGCCGTTTTGCCACACCCATGTGCAAGACCCATAAAATATATAATTTTTCACCACTTCAATATAATTGTATTTATTTTTTCTACACAGTTAATATCATTCCAATATCATTGTCGTTTTGCCCACAAGGCCTACATCAGAATGTAAGCCATTATATTCTTTACAATCTGCCTTTGCGGGCCAAAACGTCAGTGGAATGATTTTAATATTGCAGAACACGTAGTTAGAAAATATTTAATTTAGGGCCAGAGTGACACCTCTTCACTTGATCTATGCAGCTTTGTTTTTGTCTGCAGTTTGACTCAGCCTCAACTTATAATGATATAAATCAATATTCACACAGGCGGGCCAGCTGTGTTGCTGTTTTCATCTATTTCCTAAAGCTTTTTTATCAAATTCCGCTCCGGAACGAAGTTAATACCGGTCCATTCAGTAGCTTTTTTTTTTTTTTAAACTAGCTTGGCACCTCCCTCACTGTTTAAAAGCAGCCCTCTCCCCCTAAAAAATCCTGGAAAAAACTCTTGTAATGGCTAAAGTTTAACGGTAACGGTAAACTAGTAAACTTGCTACCTGCCTCTCCACTTGTCATTGTGGGATGTGTAACCTTCTTCGGGAGAAAGATCTGTCAAAGCGAGACTGGTAACCAGCGACACTTCTCCATACGTTTAGCTTAGCTATTAGCCTTTATGCACTGTACTTTTCTAGGTTTGTACTTAGTAGGCCACCATAGAGCAGTGGGTTTGCTGTGTTCTATTTACAAATGTGTTGCAATTTCTGTCACCCTCTAGTGATCAGAACATTTTGCTTATTGTAGCTTTAAATATGAGTATGGCTCATATTTTCTAGTAGAAAAATATATTCAGCTACTGTTTTGCCCAGATCTGCCATCCTACATCCTAACTGGAGATGTACTGTAGGTCAGACCAAACCACAGTGCCACACACTCACATGTCTGGCGATGAACTGGTCCACCTCTTCCTGCACTTTGCGCTGACATTCAGGGTGGATGGCCATGAGGTAGCAGGTGAAGCCCAACGTGTTGCTGCTGGTGTCATAGCCCGCCAGGAAGAAGACAAAAGCCTGGCCCACAATCTCATCCTCCGTCAGCATCGTCTTCTGTGGACGTTTGGTGGGTGACACCCATGGGTGATTATTGCCATTGTCCTTCTCTGAGGCTGGCTTGGGTGCCTGTTGGTGTGTGTGATCTAGCTCATCAGCATGGTTCACCATGTCAAAGTGTTCCACAGAGACACACTCCTGGCTGCTCCGTGCGTCCAACATCAGCTGGAGGAAGTCTCGACGCCTCTACTCAACACACAAAAAAATATATCAGAAAATAAATCACCTACAGACAGAAGGGAAGAACCACTTTTTAGTGAATTCAACCGTCGACTTCCACAGTTACTGTATTTAAATTGCATACATTCGAATTTCTCATGCTCATATTGATCTGTCGAATGCAAAAATGAATACAAAGGCACAATTTGAAATGTATTGAAATTCAATGTGATTATTATTGAAACTGTAATTCAAAATTCACTTTTCCTTTTTGTCAATTCAGACTCATAACTTGATTTTCCATTTTTGATACATTTTAAAGGAATTAAAAATGACAGGCGCTCTTGGGCGATATAGTGAAATATAGAATGGTCGCTTCTGGCCGCTATGGGGTCTAGAGGGATATAGGCCTACTTCAAGTTCTCATGGAGGAACCGGAACCGGAAAATTCTGTTAAACTCTGAATTGGGCCTCTGTCTTCTTCGCTGGTACTGTGCTTCTTAAATCACTCATTTCGACTGATGAAATATGGTCATAAACACGTGAGGCGACTATTTTAAATCGTCTGATCGTTCTAATGATTTAGCTATTTGATTGATCGATTGAGGGCATCCACCACCCAAAGTTGTTGTAGTCTTACTTTTCGATCATCTGTGGCAGCAGCGAGCATATTGCTCGGAAGCAATACGCTCGCCAGTGAAGAAGTCGAGGTGTCTATCACCCATTGTTGATTCTGTTACAGGTGAGTTTTTGGGTATATTTGTTTTTAACTACATTTTAAAGTTTATTTATGCGCGCATCAGTGGTGTGAAAATGGACAAGTGAAGAATTACATATATCTGTAAGTGAAAGTGAAAATTGGACTTGTTTTTTTTGTTACAGACCTCTCCAACTTTTTTAGGGAGAATTCTTAATGGGGCAGGATAGGACCCCTTTGGAGACAACAAGCAATATGACCAAAGGGTCCTGTATCAGGGCTAGTCTGTTCCTTACAAGTTTATTTTTTTAATTAATTTATTTAAAAAATAAAGTTTGGCAAGGGGAAATTCATTCAAATTCGAATGGTATGAGCGTGACAAATTCAGCAATTCAAATACAATCTCTGCTGTCACTAATCTCTTTCCATACTCTATCCCTGAAATTGTTTGGAAAATTTGGGTTTTATTCATTTTTCAGGTGTTGGATTGAATAGAATGAACAGCCATTTGAAGGTTTTGTGTTACAGTACAAAATGCCAAATCAGTTTTACTATACAGTATCTGAAAACAATAGTGATGGCATGACTGATTGTTGTAATGCCAGTAATGTCAGTAGCACCTGTTCAGGAGGCTGCTCATCTCTCTGTTTGATAATCTTCTTAATGCTGCTGATGAAGAAATTGTTTGGTTGTCTTTTCTTGGGGAGGAAAGCCAGCAGAGGAGCCAAGATGGAAGGAAAAGCAACTAGAGACACAAACCAACTTTCTGTTAGTGCCTCACCTAAACCCAAAATGCCAAGACAGTCCTCATGTCTGAACTGTATGACACAGTAGATTCTGCGTGCAATGGAATCACTTATTTACAATCATCAAATGTACATTTTTGTTACTTTTAGAAGAAAAGTATTTCACTTTTTACTTTGTGCTTCCTTTTTTAATTTATCATTCAAGGAATTACTTGGGAATGCTCCACTTGAATGTGGCCATACAGTTTGGAACAGAGTATAAAGACAAAATACTGTACAGTACGTAGATCATCTGTGTATCATCTATAATATTTGTATTGATTACAGCCTGTAAAAAAAGGGCTCATATAAATACAAATAGATAGAACTGACTGAATAGGAGCATGATAGGCTTTGTGAAATTAAAGGACATGAACATCTTGGCATGGTGGACGAATGGGTGATTGGGATTCTTCTGAGAGTCCAACTGGGTCCCAAATGCCACACTGGCAGTAACATCCATGGTGAAGCAATTAAAACATCTGTAAACCACACACACACACACACACACACATATATAGCTAATCAATATAGGAAGCCTAGGTAGTCGAGAACACAGTATAATGCCTACATAGCCATAAGACACCTTGCCTTCATCTATGTGACAACCATACATGCAGAAGAGACCCAGTGAGTCAATATAACATATACTGCTGTAGCTGCAAGAGTGCAACATATATTTTTGATGCTGTATAACCATTTAATGAACTTTGTTCATGGTGAAAAAACAAACATTGCAGAACTGAAAACACAGAAGCATGGACGTGGGTTTGGTAAAATATACATGCAAACATGAAACCTATAGAGGAATTTATATAGTGCAATTAAAATTACATACCAAATTCGACCATGTGGAAAAGGGTGCAGACTCTAAGGTAATCTGATATTAGATTGAATCAAAGAAAAACATTGTATGAGGAACACATATTTATATATGTGTTTGCAATTACCTGTGGATGTCAAAGGCCTCTCCTGACTCTGCATATGCATTCAAGTTGTTCATCAGGCTATCAATGGCTGTATTGATGAGAGGAACCATCTATACACAGACAGAAAGACAGAGACACTTGCCATGATTGCTGGGCTTTCCTGGGAATGGATTACACTTTTTCTTTTTTCAAAGACAACAATGTTTCAATGGAGAAAATGTGATATATGAAATGAAATATGTCTCCATTCTCTCAAGAGAGAATGGTCTTTCCTCCCATAATATGATAGAATGAGGCAACTGAGATCACCGGTGAATTATACGGTAGGTGATTTATTTTCGGTTTAGAAAAACCCCATGTTGGAAAAAGGAGACATGACAGAATGTGTGTTTGAGCAGTAAGGATCAGCTCGTCTCCTCACCTCCAGCCCCTGTCTGAGGCATAGCTGAGGGGTGCAGGACACAAACACACCATAAGACTAAAGCAGCCATATCAATTAAAATCCCATTAAAGTCAACACCATTACTGAGGTCATTACCAAGGGGGAAAGAGACCTGATGATGATGGATCAAATAAGATCTAATTAATTAATTTATTAATTAACAGGGAGCGCTCATGCAAGCATGGTAAATGCAATGTAATGAAACTGGAACGGGGGGGTCGCTATTTGTCATTTCGATCATGAAGGAGTGTCTTGGCAGAAATCCATTTCATTTAAAAATATAGCCGATTTATATATATAATATAGCCAATTGCGGGGTCCAAGCACAATTTCAAAAGACAGACAAAACATTACAGAAGGTACTGCAGCCTATGATTGACAGATTGACAGTGCTAATCATTTTGTAGAACATTGTAGTGCTCTCCATTAACAAATAAAACAGTCACATGGGCCAGAAAACTGCTACTGTACTGCTCTCTCTGGATGAAACTTCTAGCCACACCCCAATCAGTGATGACAATCAAGTATTTTGCCATTGACAGATGATGTCAAACACCTGTTTGAGTGTCATTTAGTGTTGATTTACTTTTCATGAAACTTCAAAACACATTCATTAGGGACTTGAACTCACAACCTTGGGGTCCAAAGACCTGAGCTTAACCACTCTGCCCACTCTTCCACTTTGGTGTGCCACAGTGAGGAAACAAAACAAAAGGGACAAGTGATTGGTCATAGGTGATAGTCCAACCCATATTGAAAGCCTCAGAAAGAATATTATAACTGTATTAGTGCCCCACATCAATCAATTTAGACATGGCTTTACAGACATCATCTTGAGAGTCCAGACATCATTTGCCTTTAGTTTGATGGAGATTGATCAAACTATCTTGAACATATCACATTGTCAATTTCAGTCACTGCAATGTCAGCTGCACATTTCCATCTACCGTACGCTCAGTTTTCAAGATATCATCACAATTTTTGGGCTGTTTACTAATTAAGGTATGATGATTTAAAAAATAATGTTGTTTTTTTCCTGTAACATACGCTTTAGGAGGATAACACTGTGATATCAGTCAGTTTTTGCTATAAACAGAGGGGGGCGACTTCAGAATCGGGGGTAGGTACCAGTGTACAAAATATTTATCTCACTCCAGCCGATATATCCTGAAAATGTCAGCTCTCTAGGACATACAGCTGAAATTTTATAAATTTTATGAATTTTTGACTGTAATATCTGTGAAGATTTGGTTATTATGCAATAAGCCACGTCCACTTTCATCAATCACGACCAAATTTATTGGCTCAACTTCGACATGATCCTAGCACAAAATTTCATTAAAATCTATGCAGTCAATTATGAGATATAAACTTTTTGTGTTTGTAGCGTCCACTAGTGGTAGAGCTCAAAATGCTTTTGAGACCATGTTCAAGCAACACTGCTCAACATGTGTTTCAAATTGTGGCTTGATTAGATGAATGGTTAATTAATTATGACCAATTTAGTGTTAGGGCGTGTTTCGTTAAAAGTTTATTGGTCAATAAAAGCCAAACCGTTTCGCCTATCAATAACCTTTATGCAACTTTGAAAGAGGACGGTCCCAAGATTCTCCACACCAAGTTTTGTGTGAATCAGATGAACGGCCTAGGAGGAGTTGCGAAAAAAGTGTTTCTTAAAGAATTCAAAATGGCAGACAATACAATATGGTGGACATTGATAGTGATATTTGGGTTGGACTCGGCACCTTCCAAAGAATCTATGGACACAATTTTCAGTCTAGGACACACGGTCCAGAAGTTATTGGCCAAAACGTAAAGTTGCTTGTTATAGCGCTACCATCTCGCCAATATGCGTGGGCTGCCTTGCCTGAGTAGTGGGGGGGCTGTGACGGCCGCGCCATCAGCCGCACATTGAATCTTAGTGTCACACCCTGCACCTTGTTTTATTATGGCCATTACACACTTTTTAAACATACACAATGCATTTACACATGGACCCCATAATAACGACATATAGCATTTGTTTCATCTAGCATACTCAAACCTTTATTAGCGATTTGACGTTACAAGTTTGTCTAAGTTGAGTGCGCGCTTCTTAGTTAAATTGTATAGTCACTATTGCTATTTGTTCAGTTATTTTAAGTTGACCATGTTTGACATTCACCTCATCTCTCTCTCCTCTCATCCTCTGTCTCTATGTGCATCATCTCACCAGGAGTCGTCCCCCACCTCGTCCAACTGCCAAAGAGTGAGCAGCTCGTTTCGGCCAGTACCAAATACTGGGTTGGGGGTGGTGGAATGAACCATCTCCCGGGAGATGAAAGGGGGGGTTTAATTGATACTACCTAAAGAGTTCATCTGTGTCTTCAATACTAAAATGTATGAAATTTGTATGTTACTAGAAAATAATTAATGTAAGTTAAACAATAATATGTATAAGTTGTATAGCCTATATTTCGGAACTGTGATGTACTATGGACTGGCCAGCATGGTATATATAGGACCCACTCTCCATCCTCAGGCAGCCATTTTGGTTTAGTTGTGCACTGGTTATGTTGCTTTTTGTTAAGTTCTGTTCTGTTAATTTGACCTCAGTTACAGTGAGGCTTAGAACAGTTTATCTATTTATCTGCACTTTTTAAACCTGGTTCTTGTTACCCATCCTATTGTAAATACTTTTGGGTTAATAAAAACCCTTATTTTTTTGCACCTTATTTTTGCCTCTTGTGTCCTACCTGCTCGGTCCCTCACAGGGGCCATAGGAGCCCACCTGCCAAATATGGTTGCTGTAGGACTTACAGTTTCTGAGCTGCAGACTCTTTTAGGGGAGAGAAAGAAAGAAAGAAAGAAAGAAAGAAAGAATTCCAGTAAAAACAATAGGGTTCCAGCACTATGTGCTTGGACCCCTAAAAAAAGATTTCAGTAGCAGCACCACTACTGAATTACTATAGAAATGCTATAGAAAACACAATAGAAAATATTTTAGCATGGTGGGTCATGTTTTACCGTGGCGGCCTACCACAGTACAATATATATATATTTAAGGGAAACACTGGTTAGCTTGCCACAGCTTCGGTGTGCACAGATAAATATCTGTCAAGCAACATGCTCTAAAGGTTAGGCTATTGGGACTTGTGGAGGAGGACACACGTTTGTCAATGTTTTAGTTTCTTTGGCTCACAAATGAAAGAGATGATATTGTGCCAAGGAGGAATACAATGTATGTAAAAAGTTATAATCTTCTTATATCATGACTGTGTCAACAACAAATGGTTAAAACTTTGTTGCCACTATGTGCAACACTACTTAGGGCCCCCAAAAAGCACGGGATGGCTCTGTCACAATTAGGCCTATGTAAAAATTGTCAATATTTGCCTCCGTCTCCTGCATGCTTCTAAGTATATAATCTTTCCCTCTTATCATTATAACACCATATTTTGTTTATTTTTAAAATAGCAAGGTGGTTGTTTTGCAGCTAAACTGACTCCAACGTTAGTTTGGTAGCTATTCAACAGGGCCTGAAACCAATGCGATCCCAGAGGTGAAAATAAAGATCCAGCTATCTACACTGGCATTTACCAGCATGACTATGAATATGTTGGGTACTCAGTTGGCTACAGATAGTGAGGTAGCTAACTTTATTCTTCACCATATTACAGTAGATGGGTTGCATCTTGTCTAAAACGTTGATTTGCATGGCTCATTATTCTCCTGGCTAGCTTTTTGTATTGTACTTTATAATTAACAGTTTTTTCAAGCTAAAGCCGGTGTTGTAACAGGGCTTGGACAAAGGACCAGTGCACCACAATAAATAAATGACTAGAAACCACATAATATCAGTGCACTTAGTTGGAAGGAATACACAACTACATAAAACACTGTAATTCCAAAGCAGAAATCTGTACTATTCATATTATTATTATTATTATAGTTATTATTAATTAGAAATTGGCCAAACTAGATAGCTTGGCTGAAAGCCTACTGATAAACAGCTCTTGTCACATCAGATCTCTCATTTGTTTAACACCTGAGTCATAAAACATCCTAAAGGTTTAAAAAGTGATATGATTTTTAAAAAGAAAAATGATATTGGTTGTTGTAAAAAGCAACTGTTTGATGTGGCATCTTGTTTTGTATGATAAACTTTTGATTTATGGGAGTGAATTCTTTCTTCGATTTTAATTTATCTGTCAGATATCCTAATTAAAAGTTACTAATAATGAGCATTCCAGAGCTGTTTTTGGAAAAAAAAAATCCTCCCGGGGGAGCATGCCCTGGAGAGCTGTTGGCTGAGGTAAGGGATGAGAGAAAGAGAGGAAGGAGGTGACAGAGGACAGAAAGGAAGCAGAGGTCACTCTCACCTCTTTCATCTTAGCAGCACTGAAGGATGGGGTAAACATGCCACGGATTTTCTTCCACTGTTCGTCCCTCAGCGTCAGCAGAGAGTCCCTCATAGGCTTGGTGGGCAAGCCAAATGCCGGCTACATAGGTGGAAATTAGAGGACAGGGACAAAACATCTGTTATCATTACATTCATTTACAAAGCTCATGCTTGTGTCAGAATCATGGGTAAGCACGCATGTGTTTGCCAATTGCCACAGACACACATCTAAGACTCATGATGTGGTTCACATGCATAAACAGCCTCTATAGTGTGCACATTACACTGGGGATCCAGAAGTCTGAGCAACAGAAAAATGGCCATACTGTCAGTTCCCCCACCCACCCACCAACCACACCACTGCCGTCCCTTCTGTCACCTCCACCCTCCATCAACAGCTCCCTGGATCATTATTTCATTCCACCGCCCCGCCACCCAGCCGGTCAAATCATCTCGACAGTAGATGGAGGAGTCAGAGAGCCTGTCCTGTTGTGTTATTCCTGTCCAGTCCAGTGGGTTTGATCGTCGCTAAATCCTCAGAGACCCTGGGCCTCTGAGGCAGAAATACAACAGGAGAAGAACTCTGGAGGAATACAAAACATTGCTACCTGACAGCCTTAGCAGCTGCTCGCTTTCACTGGATAGGATTGGCTTCAATATGGATTCAGTCTGGTTTTAATAATAATAATGTGATACAGTACATATATACATATATAAATAAAGTGTAATTATTATCATTATTATCTGATATAGTTATTATTATTATTATTATTATTGTTATTAAGTTAACCTCAGCTCAAATTCATCTTGTCACTCTGGGCAGCAGGGTAAGGGTCACCCTGCTGCCACAGTGCCGGCTGCCCCTCATCGCCGTGTGTGTGTGTGTGTGTGTGTGTGTGTGTGTGTGTGTGTGTGTACTTTTTGTAATCTGTTAGGGAAGCTGCTGAACTCCTTGACCAACACTTGTTTGAGAATGTCAGGGTCTGCTACCAACACCACTGCATTCCGGCCCATATAGTACCTGAAATACAACAAATTGAATCTGAGACAAAACACACAAAGACATGTATGCACATTAGGGTTTGACCAATATGGGTTTCTTAAGGCCAGTAGTGATAGATATGTTTGTATTGAAGCTGACAATAGCTGAAATTTTGTGCCAATATTCAATATCTTTATATTTTTATGCCATAAAAACTTGAGAGTGGAAAAGCTTCTAAAACATTATTTAGAATATGTGATACTCAAACTGTCCTGTCCTGTACCTGACCTTTTCTATATAGGCGTGGTCAGGGAACAACCTTCATCATATCAGAGGTGGATGACACCGACTGACCGATATTTGATATAATATTAATAAAAGCCAAATATCAGTCCCTGATATATCAGTCTAAACCTAATGCACATACAGAAACACATATGTGCACATGTACTGTATGCAGTGCAAGCATAAATAAATAACAGCATGCCAATCACACACAGTGGTCATTACAGCCAGTCTGAGGCCTGGAGAGGTATGTGTGTATGCATGTCTGTCATGTATACACACACAAAAGAAGAGAGTTGAGTCTGAAAGTACCCTTCCTCTATTCTATAGAAATCAATGTAAGGGAAAGGGGGTATTATTCGTTCAATGTAGATAATTTGGCAATAAAGTATGAAATAAAGTGTTTCATTTCAAACATGAATATTGATACATTTAGCTGTAGCAGCCCATGTATTGAGTGTCTTGGGCATAAAATGAAGGTTAAAAAGTAAGACAAGTTCTATTTCACACAGGCTTTGCCCTCTGACGGGGCTCTATTGGCTTAACCACTCATCTAGTTGCCTCAGTGCTGCGGAGCCAATCAGGATAAGCCTACACAACCCTATGGCTTCTCGCCCTATATAAGGTGAGCATACCTCTACTCTGCATCCATATTTCTTCAGCGCTTGAAGACGCAGAGGACAGCATCACCTGTACGAAGCATCAGATTCTATCTGTTGGACATGTCTGGGTCTTTATCTGGGTCTGTGCTTACTTCTCGGACACAGAACCTGTGATGAGGACTTATAGTGATGGTGTGTTAGCGTGGTGACACTGGAGAGACTCACCACTGAGTTGGTCATGCTGGGGGGGGGTTGCCACAGGCAATAATTGACTCTTCTTTCCTTTCCCCTCCTTTCCAAAAACCTGTCTCATTTATGGTAAACTTAAGACAGCGTCATGGCTAAAAGTTTAATTTGCTGTCCATATGTCGGCTGTGTGGACTATTTTGGAAAATTAGACACGGTAAGCATGATTTTTTTTTTGTTTGTAAATGTTTTGTTTTGGAGTGTGGATCTGTAAGTCCCACAGTTAAATATGCAGGCAATTGCGCATGTTATGTTGCGTGTCCAGAAATAATTGGTAATAACATGAGAACTGGTTGACATGAAGGGCTGTAAGCCACATTAATGTGGGCATTTCAAAACCAGCGCAGTCCAGCTGAGTGTCGCATTTAGGCCGACTTCTAGCTGCACCACGACATGTTTTATTGCATTATTCGCTGACATTGTTTCCTACATTCAAAATCGATATCCTATGAAAGTATTTGTATTGAATATTGATGCGTAACTACTCTCCTTTATGTATGATTAGGATGTCTCATAGTAGCCTATGTGGGCATTTTTATGTTGTGCACAGTGTATCTTTAGTCTACTACTTGAAGGGCAGGTTTGTAAAAATGAGCATTATGTAGCCTATGCAATAATCAAATATTGTTATAGGTCAGCAGTAGTCGGAGCTCTAAGGTCATATAGTCGGTTATTTAGTAATGTTTAGGCTGTTAGGTCTACAGTAAGCTATATGGCTGCACTCCGTGCCTCCAATGCGCTTGTTGTCTTGATATGTTCCGGAACCTTTTTCCTCCACACCGACTCGCAGGAACACCAATCACTTGGTGTTCCGGGACCTCATCATTTACAAATTAAGCACTGCCCATGACTCACCCTGCTGCTCTTGAAATCACTGAAGAAAAGTGGATGCAGAGTAGAGGTACATTCGACTTATACAGTATAAGTTGAGAAGCCAAAGGGGTGAGTAAGCTCTATGTGTTATGCTCTATCTTGAGCCAGGGTGGATGACATTCCTCTTCAAACCATTTTTGCAAAGGGCGAAGCATAAATGAAATATAATAATAATATAAACTCAAAATTAGGCAAATTCTGTCCTCCACGTTTTTTACTATGTTGCAATATAGAAGTCTTTATTCATGGTTTCCATCTATGAATGGGCCATGACAAATTTACGGCCCAGAAAAGAGACATATCTATTTAACACTTGACCATATGAATAAGTGCATCAAAATATGCGTGGCCATTTCAAAACTCAAACAATAACCACATATAGGATTGCTGCACTTGAAGCTTAATATTAAAGAAAAAATCATAGAATAAAAATAATACATTTTTTTCAATCTCTTTACATGCCTCGGTTGGTTTGCAGGTCTACTGGACTCACCTATTTGTAACCTATATTGGCTGCAAGTTCATCAGTGTTCATCTCAGTATGGAGTGCAGGTGTCTGTCAGTGAGACGTGTTCTGTGTAATGTTTTATTTATCTTCATGATAGAAAATAGCTGCTCACACAGGTACATGCTACCAAACATACACAGCATATGGGCAGCATGCAGGTGGATTTCGGGCATCGTTTCTGGGATAAAACGGGGGAACTCGCTTACCCCGACAGAATTGTACTTGGCCCTGAGTGTGCTGTTACACTGGAGTTCGTTCAACTCCATTTGTATGTTCATTGGTGCGCTGTCCACTTCAGCTGCAAACAGATTACTGAACAGGCGGCAAGTACTCCCGCCCACTGAAATCTATGTGGGCAGCTAGAAGTCCAGACTGATCCGTGGAGCGAAACAGAATGTGAGGTCACGTGATCAGGATGGTCTTACCAGGCTAGCACATAGCAGGCGCCCCGTCAGTCGTCAGTCCCGTGAGTTTGTCCCAGGGCAACTTCACATCATTGACACATTTTTCCACCTCTTCAAAAATGTCTTTTCCCATGGTCGTGCCGTGCATTGCTTTAACACCCAGTAGCTCTTCCGTAACAGAAAATTTTGAATCCAAGCCACAAATGAAAATTGACAACTGTGCAGTATTTGTACTATCAGTACTCTCATCAACAGCAAGTGAATAAGCTACAAAGTCTTTTCCTTTTTCAATAAGTTGCTCTTTTGGACCGGTGGCTAGTTTGTCAACTCGATCGTCCACTTTTCTGCTAAGGCTTATGTTGACAAATGCCTGTGTTTTTTCAGGGCATACAACGTTGCAAACTTTAAGCATGCACTGCTTCAAAAAATCACCTTCAACAAATGGCCGGCCCAATTTAGCAATGTCTTCTGCGACGATGAAGCTGGCCTTTACCGCAGCATCACTCCGTGATTTGGCCTTGGTATACACAGCCTGCTGTGTCATGAGACTCCCCTTCAACTCCGCTGCCTTTTGTAGCCTCTGTTCTCTGTCCAACTCTGCATATTTGTCATGGTGTTTTGTCTTATAATGTCTCCTAATATTGTACTCTTTCATTATGGCCACATCAGCTCCACAAATGAGGCAGGCAGGTTTTCGACCTCCCACCTGTCTTGAAAACCACGGTTTTCATTGTCCACTTTTCTTTTTGCCATTTTGGCGACTGTAAGCTAGCTAGCTAGCTATCCCATTAGAAGCGAAGATGACCAGTTCAAGATTGGCTGCTACTGAATCTGTCCAGTAACTGATTGATTAAAAAAAAACAACAACTTGTCAGTAGGAGGAGGGGGCGTCTAACCTGTAGTGCAACATGCTGCAGTGCATGTTGGGGATTGTTGGGGGAGTGTAGCATGTTGTTCGAATTACAGAAACGGGCCAATATTAATAGAAAATCAAAATCATCCCCCGGGCCGGATAGCATTGTGCCACGGGCCTGATCTGGCCAGCGGGCCTTGAGTTTGACATATGTGAACTTAACTCTTTAAATACATCTAATACTGATACTAATGCTGGTCTTCTTCCCGTACCTCAAGTAATAGTCTGCTGCCTCCTCAAATTGTTAAAGACTCTCTCACTGTGACTGACAAGTCTGCTATCAACTGTTTTAATGAGCATTTTGTTTCTTCTGGCACACATTCCTTGTCACTTGATTTAACTGCCTCCAATGTCCAGCTGAACTCTTCATCCTGTGTTCCATGTGAGAATTTTGAACAGCTACTTTACTTTACCCCCTTTTCTGTGGCTGAGGTCCATAAAGCCCTGTAACAACGCATTATGTAATAACACCGCATTATGTAATAACTCGACAAAATGTAATAAATTTTCACTTCATTATGTAATAACACCAGCATTTTGTAATAATCTGACGCATTTTGTAATACACAGCCTGAACGCAATTTGTAATAAATTTCCCCGCATTTTGTAATAAATTATTACATATTGCAGTGGTTATTACAAAATACGGGAGAAAATGTAATAATATGGTGCATTATGTAATAACCAACCAAAATGGATGTCTTCATTCATAAAAATTGTCATAACATTATAACAACGTTTATTTTATGCATTCTAGCATGAATCATACTGACTCAAAATTCATTCTAAAAAGATACTATTAGTTCAGTAGATTAGTAGTATCTTTCATCGGTCAGAACTGCATTAAGTGTCACTGTATTCCTTAGTTTAATAGAAACTGTACTTGAGGGTTCATAGAGACATAGGAACTGCACGACACTGAGTGTTATACTGACACAAACATCTAGGTACTGGTACACACAAATGTCAGGAGACACACACACACACACATACCGCAATATGTAATAATTTTTTACAAAATGCGGGGAAATTTATTACATATTGCGTTCAGGCTGTGTATTACAAAATTCGGCAGATTATTACAAAATGCAGGTGTTATTACATAATGAAGTGAAAATGTATTACATTTTGGCGTGTTATTACATAATGCGTTGTTACATCGCTGCTGACTTTATTGCAGAATCCTTGTGCGTTCTTTTTAATCTCACACTCACTAATAATGACGTTCCTAAAATTTGGAAGTCATCTTATGTTCTCCCTCTATTAAAAGGGGGGGATCCTTCTAATTTGAATAATTATAGGCCGTTCACTAGTTCTTGAAAAACTAGTGAGTGAACAACTGAAAGAATGTTTATACTCAATTTGTATTTTATCTCAATATCAGTCAGGTTTCAGGAAACAACACAGCACCGTCACTGCTGCTTTAAAGGTGGTAAATGACATTACTGAAGCAAAAAATTCGGCGTTGCTCTTTTGTTGATTTATCAGATCAAGATAGAGCTTAACGCTCTTATTATGAAGCATTCAGAATTTCTTGTGCATAGGGTCAAAGAGAATAATTATCTTGATGGAAGTAAGCCAATATTATAATGAAGGATTGGCTGTATCTTGCTAAACAGCCTTCTCTTCCATTGGTTTATCTAGTCAAGCTATGGGATGGTTTGCTAACTACCTCTCTGGAAGAATGCAGTGTGCAGTTTGATGGGTCCACCTCACCTGTTTTGAAAGTTTCCAACGGTGTTCCCCAAGGCTCATTACTAGGCTCAATTCTGTTTACCATCTATGTCTACAACCTGTGTCACAATATATCAAATGCTATGTACCATTTATATGCCGATGGCACTATTTTATTGTTGTTCGTCTTCTGTTTTACAGGCTTTTAATTTTTTGCAATCTGCTTTTGATGTTATACAGTCCTGCTTATGCCAACGTAAACTGGCATTAAATTATGGTAGTTACCAAAAAACTACGACAGCGTTTTAGGGCCACTGTAAAAACAAATTAAATCTAAGATTTCGAGAATTAAGTCAAAATATTACGAGAATAAAGTTGTAATTTCGAGAATAAAGTCATAATGTTACAAGAATAAAGTCGTAATTTCGAGAATAAAGTCATAATATTTAGAGAAAAAAAGTCGAAATATTACGAGAATAAAAGTCGAAATATTATGAGAATAAAGTCGTAACATTTCGAGAAAGTAGTCGAAATATACTATCAGCACTAAGGACCTGACAGAGAGAGAAGAGGAGCAGTTCACTTCCCGACAGTCCCGACCAAGGTCCCGACAGCTGCCAGCATTTGAGTTACTGTCAGCTAACAGGTAACGTTACATTTGCTAACTTTTAATCGATTTATCAGTGTTTAGACGTTTGGTAAATGCGATTTCGGTCGTGGTGTAGTAGCTACTACGAAGGTGTAGCCTATAGCTACTAGGCTAACACAGGCTGTGCAACTTTGTTAATAGACATGCTTAGTGTTAGCCTACTTGATATTATAGGGAAACTGTTTGCTAACTCTAGTTATATTATTGATTTGTGCAACGTTAATGTCTGCTCAAAAGATGCATTTCTACCTATGATTCCTACAAGGGATGTCAGTGTTTGGCTACTTCTGCATTCTTGTATTGATTAATACCTTCTAGCCTTTTTAGTGAAATCTGTGAGGGGCTGTGTAGGCTATATTTCATACTATGCTTATATATATATATATATATGAAACACACACATGTATACATATAGTACATGCATACTCTGTGTACATTCATATCTGAAACACACATACATGTATACTCCTGTATACTCATATACATACATATGAAATGCTTGCACATGCATAGGTTAAACATTCGGACATGAATGTGTAAATTAAAAGTATTCATATATATATAGTACACAATTATCTTGATTGTTCAAAACAGCCTTGAATTACCCTGATTACGTTGGCTTTGTGGAACCAATTAATTCAAGATTGATTTGTTAGGCTAACTAGTCAGTATTTTCATAGTAATTCCCACTTTTAGCCTCCTTTGTGGAATACCCCTCTGGTAAGGAGATTTATTTTGAACTTAATGTTGAGCATTTTCAATGTGAGATGGTTCATACATTGATCAGACAGCAATGACTTGGTAAAATCTTTTTCACAAATGCTTCACAAAATGCTTCACAAATGAAATAGTTGTGTCGTGTAATCATCATGATGATGTTTATATTCTCTGTAAGACACTGAGCCTCAGATACTTACTGCACTTTCTTCTGTTACAGAAACTCCTGCTCTTCAGGAACAACCTGACACTTCTCTGGAAAATGCTCCCAGTGTTTGTTTAACAGCAAGGAGAAATTAACTTATTTATGATGTTCTGGCCTTTTCACTAGTAAATTGCTATGTATTCAGATGTAGTGTTCATAGTGTATACAATTTACTTATTTATTTGGGTACTCAAATTAAGTCAAAGAAGGTTGTAAGGTATGAGACAAGCATCCGCATCTTTTTTTACCTCACTTTCAGCACATCAAGCGAGGCAGTTTTATATGCTCCAGTGGCATGTTTTTTGTTTAAGATCACTTTTTGTTGTTTGTGATCCTTTCTGATGATAAGCCTTTTATCAAACCAGGAGCTTGGTTCATATACTGGAAGTAAGCATGTTCAATTTGTTACAGTGACACCTACAGTAGATTTCTTCCCCTTGCTGAATCTTACCTCGTACTGACAAATTACAGCTGCCCTCTGTGGACTGGAGCTATTAAAATTTGTGTTTCAGTCCATAGATGATTGGTCTTATTTGTATCTGAGACTATCTAGTAATGCTTAATATGGCTTAGAATGTTTCGCCCATTGGAACATTTTTATTTTGAAATAAATGTGTATTACTTTACACTATATATAACAATTTGTCTTATCTGTCATCACATTGTAGTGAACTGCCCTCAAATTACTTTTCTCCATCTTACCTTGGTTATTACAGCAGCATTACCAACATCTAATTATATGTTTTTCAAGTCACAAATATCAATATTGTGTTACTAACAGTGTTTGTAATTATACAAGCCAGTGTTACAAGAATATATACTGATAAATTTTTAGCTGCGACCAGCAGCTCTATAGCTCGCTCTGTCGGTTGGTCGGTCGGTCCACAAAAAGTTCCCCACGCGTGTATGCATGCACGTACGTGGTCACAGCTATTGCGAATTCACGCTTGTTGAATGTCTTCTTTGTGAGTACTTTCTGACAATATTGACTAAAGCCACAAATCTAGACTACATAGTCCAAGTTAATGAACATGCTGTTGCCTCAGTGTAGAGATAGTATTGCTTGTAGTCACTATTATGATGCTGCACGTACTGATTTAAGATTCAGCTACACTGGATCAAAGGTGAGTCGCCTCACAACATGTGGCCATGACATAAATATCAAATTCTCTGATCAAATGGAGTTTTGCTAGTGAAAAAAATCTGTTAAATTATATTATCATTGGCAATATTTTGGTGTCAGCTCCAGGCCTGCTGCGTCTCCTTGGTGCAGCAGGAGGTGTTTTCAGTGTCAGTGGGAGCACAACAGGTCAGGCAGGCAGGAGGAGGAGGGGAGGTGCTGAAAATCTTGAAAATCTTGTTTCTAAGCTTAAACTGAAGTTAGGTTTTTATTTTAGGAATAAAGCCTGCTTCTCATTTCAAGCTAGGAAATTCTAAGCTTAAACTGAAGTTAGGTTTTTATTTTAGGAATAAAGCCTGCTTCTCCTTTCAAGCTAGGAAATACCTGGTTTTAGCAACATTTTTGCCACTGCTGGACCATTGGGAATCTCCTTTACACGAATACCTCAGCTGAATGTTTACAGAACATGTTCCTTGTGTTCGAACTGAGTTGGGTAAAAAGGCCTTTAAGTACTCAGCTCCTTCTACATGGAACACACTGCAGAATGATTTGAAACTGATTGATATGATTTCCTTTGGTGAATTCTCTTCTATTTTGAAGGGTCTAGAAAGTAACTCTATTGAACAATGTTTATGCACTGTTTAAATTATGTACTTGATTGCCTAACTGTGCAAAGTGTTTTGTATTTGTGTTGTTCTTGTAAGCAACTTTTATGTACATTTTGTCCTCCATGCTGCCCTCTTGGCCAGGTATCTCTTACAAAAGAGATTTTAAATCTCCTGGTTAAATAAAGGTTAAAAAAATGTTGAAGGTAGCTTATCCATATACAACAAGATGTCATCCGCATAAAGCAAAGTCTTGTGGGATGTATTCTGTGAGATTCTGATTTTTTGGGCTAAAGGTTCTAATGAAATCACAAATAATAAGGTGAGGCTGGACAGCCCTGTCTTGTGCCCCTAGTTATTGTAAAAAACGGTGAACATTGATTACCAGTAAGAACTATTGCTGTTGGTTCACTGTACAATGTTTTTAACATACCCATAAATCTGTTACCAAAACCAAACTTGTCTACGGTGTACCACAAATATGACCATTCCAACCTATCAAATGCTTTGTCGGCATTGACTGAGAGTATAGCACATGGGGATATTATATTAGATGATAGGTGTATGATATGTAGTAACTGACGTATATTGTCTGAAGCTAATCTATGCTTAACAAATCTTGTTTGATCAGGATCAACCAAAGATGGACGAGACGTTGTGCTATAACTCCAGCACACAATTTAACATCAGAATTTATTAAACATAAAGGTCTAAAACTTGAACATAATTTTGAGTCTTTGCCTTTCTTGTGTAATAAAGAGATAATAGCAGTATTAATGTCTTTGTTCAGCCTCCAAAGGGGATAAGTGGGGAAGATTCAGGCCTGTGAAAAATTTCTCTAGTTGTAAATGAGGGATTAATACTAGATGTATATAACCTACTGTAAAATTGTTGGAATTCTGAATTTATAAGGGAGGGATCATACAGAAGGGTACCAGCTTCATTCATGATTGAGGAAATTACAGCCAATCCTTCATTATAATATTGGCTTACTTCCATCAAGATAATTATTCTCTTTGACCCTATGCACAAGAAATTCTGAATGCTTCATAATAAGAGCGTTAGGCTCTATCTTGATCTTAATTAACTGTCTTTCTCTCTCTGAATTGAAACTGAATTCTGCTGTTCTCTGATTAATATAGACTGCCTAAATTCTAAATCTGATATATCTTTATGTTGGATTCTATTATATAACCTTTAATAGCATTCCACATATATCTCACATCAGTCACTGAATCCTTATTGAAGGATATTAATTCCTGTAGTCCTGATTTAAATTGCTCAGAGAATTGTGGATTTTGTAATAACGCCAGGTTTCACGAAGTGCAGTTATCCTAGGGATGTTAAAATAAAATCTATCCTAGAATATGTTTGATGTCTGGCTGAGAAAAAAGTGCTCTATTTTTAAAAGGATTTTTAGACCTCCAAACATCAGTTAATGTATAGTTTAGGGATAAATTATATAATGCTATATTAGAGAGGGGGTTGTTAACAGTGTTCTTAGATCTATCTAACAACGGATCAAATACTGCATTAAAATCCCCACCAAGAATAATTTGGTAACCAATCATGTTGGCCATAAAATTTGATAAGGATTCATAAAACAAAGGTTCATTGGGAATTGGGAGAATACCCATTCACCAAAGCTATTTCTTTTTTACCACAAAAAATTCCCTTTAAATATGCTATACGCCCTTCATGGTCGGAGCCTTTATCCACAATATGGAACTTGAGCCCTTTACGCAAAATTATAGCAGCACCCTTGGATTTGTTATAGGCAGATGCAAACGCAGCCACATTGTAATTGCAGTTGGCAATTCTATATATATCTTGTTTTATAACAAGTGTTTCTTGAAGTAATGCAATGTCTGCTATTTTTCTGCCAATAACATCAAGACAGCCAGTGATCTTTAATACTTTTCTAACATTATGTACTCCAATTGGAACCTATTCCACCCCCCATTTGCCACTACACCCCAGCCTTCCCCCACAAAACCCTCCCATCCCAGAAAGGGTGAAAACTGATCACAATAACACAGACAAAGAAACATTAGACGTATAATTCCCTTTCTTTGACCACTCTTTCTCCACACAATAAAGTGGAGCTGCGACAGCATAAACAGACCACTCTTGCCTGCAACCCCCTGTAAAGTTTAGCCTGACTGATGGCATATAGCCTACCAACAAGGTGCATAAGCCCCCCTATCGATGAGGCATAATGTTTCTAACCTTCGCACCCTCAGATAGTCCGGTATTCATTGATGCACATAAGATCAGTCTATGTAATGATCAGGGTATACTAACAGTTCTTAACTAATAGACAGATACAGCCAAGGAGGCCTACCTGATCATAAGTTCCGTTGATGTGCAACATGGACTCCTGAGAATTATTCCAGAGGTTGTTTTATAGTCTCGTAGAAGTTCATGGCATCCACGGCTTTGGTGAAGGTGTGAGTCTCTTTGTTGAAGGTGACGAGCAGCTTCGCCGGGTATACTACTCCATATTTCAGGTTGGTTTTACGCAGCAAGCCCCTGGTTTCATTGAACTCGACTTGTTGCTGGCGTAACTCTGCGCCCATATGCTCATCTTCTGTCCCGAGTGTTTTTTTTGCCAGCAAATCGTTCTTAGCTTGCAGTAGTTTGTAGTCTTTCTCTAGCTGATCCACATGTGCATCCGTCACCTGAGCTGACTCTTCCAGCGTCTTCACTTTTGAGACAGTCCTTAAGCGACTCCTCGCAACTTTGAAACGTTTATTTATGATAACATTTCACTATTTCTTTGTTTATTTTAATTTGTCCTGAATATTCCTCCACTGTCGCCTAGCATTATGTATTCATCTCACAACACATTGTGGGAGAATTTAAATCAATAAGATGCTGTTTAGACATTGTGCTTGATGTAGAAAGTTCTCATTTACTTACCCACACACTCTGCCGTATGTCTTTATGAGATCAATGGTAGGGTGGAAAAAGCCCTGACAAGAAAGTTAAAGAACAACATCAGGAAGGACTGTAGCAATGACTGCAACATTGGATAAGCAAAAAAAAAAAAAAACATCATCAGAAAGGAATCTTAGAATCGACTGTGTGAAGAAGACACATTAGAATGAAATAATTCCCTGTTGGAGACAGATTGATATTTGGTCAATAGGCACAGCCCATTGTCTTATTGTAAATTGCAGAGCAGCTAGCAGTATGAGAGAATCTGGAACAAGGTGACAGCTGAATTGACACAGAGAAGAGAACAAAACAAGTAACTCAGTGTGTGTGTGTGTGTGTGTGTGTGTGTGTGTGTGTGTGTGTGTGTGTGTGTGCGCGCGCTCGTGTACACATGCACAGTCTCACATGAAGCACATTTGTGAGTGCATGGGTATGTTTATGTGTACATGTGTGTACATGTCTTGTAGGTCAATGAAAAAATAAAATTGAACTGTTAAGTAAAAATGAATTGTGTCCCTTTTGAGACAAATGGGTAATTACTTCTGCCAACTTCATCCAGCTCAGATTAAACTGTGTGTGCCTGTCATTTGATTGTGCGCTTGTTTAATGTGGCCCGGCTTCCCGGTTGAGTGGAGTTTTCCCTTTTTAAGCACTGTGATTGGCCCGAAGGTCCAAACACCGCCTAGCCAGAAAACTCATAAAATGAACGGAGCCAGTTTAAGCTCTATAACAGGTACAACCACCATACTGCTCTGTATTTATTTTTTCAGAACTGGAACGCGCGTTATGTCGTCAAATTCACTCCTGGAATGGTGTACCGGTGTGTTCCGGCCCAATGACCCCCTGATATAGCCTAGATTTTTTTCCTCTGTCAAGAGATTCGGGGCTAGTCAAAAAACATTACCAGCTAAAGCCCCAGAAGCCCGATGCTGATGACGCCACTGGTCGGAGCAATGCTCGGCCAGTGCGAAACATTTATTGGTTAAATTACCTATTCCACCAACATCACATACCACAGGTAATAACGTTACATTATGGTTTGCAGGACAGCAGAAGATGTGGATGTCTCTAAATTGACAGCAAAGAGTGTGACTCTGTGTGAGATCCAATATGACACCATCAGTGTATGAGACTGAATGTGGCATTTAGCCTTAGTACCTCGGCCAGACCAGATTTCGATACCACTCAAGGTTGCAAAATCTAGTTAACATTTTTTAAAAGGTATATGTCCGTAGATGATATTTTGGTATGATAACCATTGCTAAATGGCAGCTTTGTCACAGTATTCAGCTCATGAAGTTAACCACCCCCCACAATAAATTGGATTTTAGGAGCTTGTGCATATGCTATTTTAGGCTCATTTTCAGGACCTTTATTAATGTTTTATAAGAATATGTTTGATATAATTTTAAAGGGTAGCTTTAGCTTTCAGTAAATCCCAGCTGTGAGTCTGTCTGATAAATAAAGAGGTTGCGTGGGCTCTTCAAAGTGTCAACAATACTTCAATTGAACAACAGACCAGAAGGAACAAGTGGGAGAGGGAGGGAACCTGGTCAAAAAAGAAGATAAGGGGAAAACTCAAGAGAAGAAGAATGCACTGCAAAAATATCCATTATGAAGTCTTAACATATTATTTTTCATGAAAGAAGTGGAAGAATTGTCAGTGGGGGTAAGAGCATTTCACTTGTTACCAATGCACATCAACTTGAACAAGAATTTCCTTTAATCAAGTGCCGTTTTCCTGATACTGACACAAGCATAAGCATCTCACTGCACTGGCAGAATTTTTCACTTTAAGATAAATAAGGTTTTAGAGCATGCTTTGACAGGGGGGTCGCACCCACTGTGCCTGGCCGACTGAGTATTGATCCCCATCAGGATCTGCCCTGCAGAGACACATCTACATGCTCTCTAATGTTATACGACAACATAGAATAAGAGTAGGCTACATAGCCTTCTTAACTAAAGACTGGTTATCCTTCATTTTTGCCTTTTTAATTTTTCAAAGCTGCCGTGATAACAGCGTGGAAGTTATTCATAGGAATACAGATATATTTTGTATATTCAAGTAGTAAACTGATAATCCCTTCAGTGAAACACGTCATTGAAAAACCTTGGTGTCTTTTTTTGTCACCATGGCAGAATTGAGGTTGAGATAAAACGTCATTAATTCAGCAATGTTAAAACACACCCACTTTCCTTTTCTTCTTTTTACATATTCATACTAACTTGTGAGCCTTCTTTAATGAACAAATCTAATGAAGTGCAGTAATACTGTATGTTGGAAGCAAGATTTCTCTCATCGTAGGGGGTAACATGTCTCTGTGTGTGAGAGTGTGTTTGATACAAGGTCTGAAGTGGTTTTGACATGGGTGAAATGCTTTGCTAAGGACAAAAGACTAGAAAACCAAAGGAAAATCTCACAAATTGGATGGAAAATGCACAGCAGATGTTAGAGATTATATCAAACGTTCCACAGTCATGTCTTACCTGGTGAAACAGCAAAGCGTTGCCCAAGAACGGTGATGGCTTGGGATGTTTGATTCCACATTGAGAGAGGACCGAATAGGGGAAGACTGAATACCTAGGAGAGAGAAAGAATGCAAAGGTGGTAAGTTAAATCAAGGTTAGAGTTTGAATAGATTGATATTTATGTATCTACACTGCTCTTTGAGTTCCAGTCTGGATTCAGAAAATCCTACTCTAATATTTGTTTGCTTTATCTAACTGCTCATATGTATAGAGAAATAGATGAAAAACTATGTGGAATGGTTTTGTTAGACCTTCAAAAGGCATTCAACACAGTAGATCACTCTATTCTTCAATTCTGAAATTGAAGGCTTTGGGTTTTAAGGATTCAGCTATTAGCTGGGTAAGCTCTTACCCGAATGGCCGAGAACAGATGATGGAAGCAAGTGGGTGCTGTCTGAACCCAAAACTTTGTTCTGTGGAGTCCCTCAAGGGAGCATTCTTGGTCCACTGTTATTATGTTAATGATATGAAAACTGCATGTTCTTGCGGCCTCTTTCTTTATACTGGTGATTCTGCATTACATTTTTCCCACAAAGACAAAAGGGTGATAGAAGATACTTGAGTTCAAAACTCAATTAAACTAAAGTCAGAAGATGGTTAAGTGACAATTAGCTGTCTCTTCACCCTAGGAAGACTGAGTCTTATTTGGATCTATCAATTTCAATGAGAGCTAAGAAGGTGTTGGTAAGTTTTCTTGGTTGTAGTTTAGATAACACTTTCTGGAGTGAGTGTGGCACAGAAAGTGCTTTCCAAGATCAATAACCGGAGTCGCTTTTTAGCCAGAACTCGTGATGGGCGGACTCGAAACAGCATTTTGAAACTCTTTGACACTTTTGCAACACTTCGGGGTGTGTATCAAAGTGGCCAAGTCACATGATTTCAGCAAGCACCGCATTGTTTCGAAACGTGTCAAAGTTTTGGTGATTGGGTGTGAGGGGGTCAAGCCCAAAGTGAACCTGTGTCAAATTTATGGCAACTATACTGATCTCGAATCAGTTGTCATAAATTAGGCTCATACTAACTGACTGATTCAAATGAGATTTGGCTGATCTGCAGTCAGTGATTCCAGGTTTCCTGCAAATCACCTGATGTGTCTTTCCGCTAATATTTCCAATAAAAACAAATAAACATGGCCAAATGTCTTCCCGTTGTATTTGCACGCATTTAACCAGCAGATGTCACCAGCGTGCGGTGTGTCAAGTGTTTTGAAACAGTGAATCATTTTCTGAAGCAATTGGTTCAAAGCTTCAGAAAGCCTTGTTTCTCCCATTACTACATAATACCAAGTCTGTTCTTAAATTTGAGCTATCTTTCTTTGAGCTGACTTTCCCTAAATCCACTGCACTATTAACCAATCTCGCCTTGCCCCTAGCCCCACCCCTAGCTGCCCTACGACCTGCCTGCCTAAAATGGCTTCCCTCCTGGTCTTTTCTCCCTCTCTGACAAACTTAATCTTACTACCCTCTTTCCTATCAGGCAATGAATTTATTTCTAATCGCTTATCCTCAGTTGCTGCTGCTAGGCACCTAAGCACTTGATTATGTCTCCAGGTGTATCTTCCCTGAGACACACTTGTTTTACAACCTGATAGTATATGCCTAAGTGTAGCTATGCCTGAACACCGTGAGCAGGCAGAATCCTCACCTACCCATTGGCTAAGATTTTGGGGAGAGGGTAACACATGATAAGTAGCACCTATGTTGACTTTTATGCAGTTTGCCTCCATCCCCCATAGCTCTCTCCAGCTGAGTTTCTTCTTCTCTACACTCTCCCACTTCATCCACTGGCCCTGCTTTGCCTGAGACACTGCCTTGGCATACCTTGCTGACTCCTGTTGATGTGTTTGATCTACAACCATCTTTCTCTTCTCTGATGAAGTTGCCTTACTCCATAACAGTTGCCCTATTCCCAGGTCTAAGCCCCCCCGCCCTTGTTGCACCTGCCCTACAATATCCCTGTTGTCTTAGTGCTGACTGTGCCTGTTGCACTGCCTCTCTTGGGTTCCATTTCCGCCCTGCTAACACAGGAGGTGCTGCACTCCTGACTATTGGATCCTTAGATTCTGTCAGTGTCAACTCCAATCTTACCATTGCACATTTAAACTCCTCTGCTAGGCTAGATATGGGTAGTTCCAGAATTCCTTTCCCATACAAAGCTACACTACTAAGACAGCGTGGAACTCCGAGCCATTTCCTGACATATGAGCTGACCGGTCTCTCCAACTTCTCAACCCTTGACAGTGGTATCTCATATACTGTCAGGGGCCACATTAGCCGAGGCAATAGGCCAAACTGCAAACACCACAACTTTAGCTTGCCTGGTAACCTTGATCTCCCTGTGTCCTGAATACCTCCAACCAGCTGCTCTCGTATCTCCTGAACCTGCTCCTTATCACTCAGATTTGTATCATACCACCTTCCTAGGCTTTGACAGGATTCTCTAGAACTGTCGGTATAGCTTCCTCGTCTATGTAAAACCTTTTGCCTGCTAGCTTCCCCTTAACAATGGATATGCTCCTTGACTTACTTGGTTTAACTTTCATCCTAGCCCAATTCAGGTTATCATTCAATTTATTCAGCAACCTTTTTGTAAAAGGAGCTGTAGTCGTTACCGTAGTCATATCATCCATATATTCCCTAATAGGTGGGAGGCGCAGCCCTCCCTGCTGCCTTTCCCCACCTAGTACCCACTTTGACCCACTTTTGATGCCCTAATAACTACCTCCATTTTTACTTGGATAGATTATCAACTGCATTATAAGTTTCACACTTTTCACAAGTTTTACTTTGGAATTTCCTGGCTTTTCGAAAGTGATTGGTCAGCACAGCGAATTACTCGTGTCCCTTAGAAAATGAATGATGGCAGAATTGGTCGGCAGCCAATCCGCATTCAGCGGGCCATTGGCGTAAAAGATAAGGAGCACAAGCCTGTGACTCACGCTGCGCGTCCATTCCGCAGCCGTGGCGATAGGCGCATCTGTGTGGCCAACCGTGGTGGACCGCCAAGGCAGGATATAGATATTGGGGAAGACTGGCAGATCATAGATGAAAATGGATGGTCAAATCAAGTTATACTCTATTTCTGTATATGGGGAAAACAGGGTGCCGGAATGCCGTTCCGGATCGTTCCGGTCTAATTTAGCCCCTGGGCTACGCCTGTCTTTAAAAAAGACAAATATTTAAGCACCTTAATTTTTCGATTAATGAGCTGAATATTTAATATCCCAGCTTCATCCATGGCTCTATGCTCCAAAAAACGAGAGCCTATGGTTATTTGATTTAATTTTGGTTTGCTGTTAAATATTGTTTTATCATTAGGCTATTCCTGTTAGAGGCACGTAGCCTGTTCAGCTAAATTGTTGCCTCTTTATTTGTAGAGAAATTGAATTGAACGATGATGTAGCCGTGAGAAGAATTTGAATGGGCACTGTGGGTGCCCTGCAGCCACGGCCAACAATACAGAGCACGGGTTTTTTATTCCTGCTTCTCAGCCAGGGACTGTTTTACACCTGGGATGACAAGTGAATGCAATGAGCTAGCTGGTGGGAAAGAGTACCAGCACTCTGGCTTTGCAGGGGCCTCATACATGAAACATGTGTACAATAAGATGAACGTTTCCATGAAAACATTTCAGCATTTCTTACCTGAATTTGTTGGTACGAATACAATTATATACAAATTATATACAATTGGAAACACTTGTTAACTGATTGATAAAGTGATTTATTATGATATAAAGACCGCAGCATATTTGCTGTTATTGGAGCAGATTTCCATGCTATTGCTGGCCTGCCAAACATAGGAGCAATAGACTGTGTGCATCACAGAATCGTCTCCAAGCACAGTTCCCCATTTAAATCACAAACAATACCACTCTATAAACATTCATTTAATCTGTGATGCCAACATAAACCTCCTAAATGTGGTTTCCCGCTGGCCAGGAGAGATCCCCCGCTCACTGGTGCTACAGAATAGTAGAGTGGCCGTGCGTCTTGACCATGGTGCATTGGACTGAATTGAAGTTAAATTAACCAGAGTCTCAAGGCAAACTAGTTTGTCTCTAGGTGATAGAGGTTATGCCTTGACCCAATACCGGAGTGGGTAATCAGGAGAAACAGGAAGATTCCCGGTGGGTTGCTGGTGTTGTAGGGCCGATGACGGAGCCAGTCTATTTCTCTTTCATAGCATAGGTCAGGTCTTGCATTGCCATTATGAAGTGAGCAAATAGAAAGCAGGTATGTGTCTGTGTGTGTGTGTGTGTGTGTGTGTGTGTGTGTGTGTGTGTGTGTACCATTAACTATAAAAAGAAATATCAGTGATTTCATGGGAAAAAGTCATTGCAGAGTCACTGCACAAAAACTATTCAGAGAAATAGGGAATTTCCAGAACCAGAGGTCAATACGATGAGCTTCATCTTATAGGTACTTGTTCACAGTGATGTGGCATAAAAGGGCAAAATTCATAAAGCCTCTTGAAGTAGGGTCGGTCTGTGAACAGTTTTCTTTTTGATATAAGGACGATCACCACAGAGTAGATTAAGTAGATTAAGATTAAGAATAGATCAGGTATCTTTGAGATTCTCTGTGAAAACAAGTCCAGTGTTCCAAACATAATATTCTACAAGCAGAAATCATATGATTTATTTTCAATTGCAACAACTTGGCAAAGTTAGAATGAGGAAAAAGCAGACTAATCTAGTAGGCTATCACAGGTGCATTAAATTGCATGTATGTAATTAATTGTGATGTAATGTAATGTATGTAAGTAAATGTATTGGTTTTCTGGATGATGATACCTGGGATCTCCATGGATGGGTCCCTCCAGTAAAATCTGACCATTTCCAGCACTGTCTACAAGCACACATTGTCATCTCCACTCGTATTTATCAAGATCATTATCTCAGAATTAAGAGATTATTATCTCAGAATTACAAGACTGTTTCTCATAATTATGAGGAAAATATGCTTCTGTTCTCAACCTATTGAGCTCAAGGCAGAAAGAAGGGACTCACCAGTAGAGAAGAGCCAGAAAGATTAAGAAGAGGCTGAGTGACACGGACAATCCACTGGCCTTAACCTGGAAAACCTTTGGAAGGTCAATTACAGCCTCCATGATGGACAAAACACCTCTCAGTTGTGCTCCTATGAAGAGAGGAGAAGCAGAAAAAGATTAGGTCTGTGCTGAGTTGTTGATTATATGGTTATGACGCACTGATTAAGACTGCAGGTATTTTAACTGTAGACAGATTGCCTCTGGGTGAGAGAAAGAGTTTCTAAAAGTATGTCTTAAGAAAATTAATCTAAAGCACGCTATTGGTTTTAATGGTACAGTCAATGTGCCAGTTATCCAAACAGGATTTCCTTAGGCTGTAGTTCCTGATTAAGGCAAGTTGCCAGTGTAAATACTGTGCACATCTTAAACTGGGTGGGTCAGTCGCCTTAGAGCAAAACTATTTTTCCATGGAAATTTCCATTGAAAAGTCTGTGGTTTGATATATGTCAGTTAACAAGATAATAAGACACTAATTCTAATATGTAAAGTAGCCTATAATTGGCCCTGAGGGGCTAAAGGTGGAATGCAGCAGTGTACAGTTTGGGGTCTTTCATGATCCGCTCAAACTCATGACAAAGTGGACCACAACACCATAAAGTATAAACGGGTTTATTGCAAACTAAATCATAAATCACAAACCAATATGATGTAGTGTGGTCTATCAGTATAGTCAGTATGCCAGTAGGGTGTTGCATGGGTGAGAATGGATGTGGTGTGTGTTGGGCGTCAAACATAAAATACAAAGGAAAACCAAGAGCTAAACTACAAGGTGCTGTCCATGGCCATGCTGTTGTGAGACTGAGAGACCAAGCCCAAGCCCAGGGGCCTCATGGGCTTTATAGGCCTGCCCACAGGTGTGTCATTTTTGGAGTAATCACAGCCACTCCTTCCTCTCCACTGGGCCAATCTGCAGCATAGAAATGAAGCACACAGAAAAGACACCAGGGAGAGAGAAGCAGGACTGGGGAAATGACAGGGCCATGTCAAAAGGTTAGGGGTCAGTAACAACTGAGAGTGTTTTCCACTGACACAAGAAAGACAGAGGGAAAAGAGGAAGAAAGATGCTCCTTGAATTTGTCATGTACAGGCTCCTTGACTTCCCTCAAAGTTCTTTTTCAGTGTTTACATGCAGCCCAAATGAACACAATGAGATGCCTGAGATAAGAAGAGAGGAGCAGGATGTGTAATGTAGCCTACATAAAGACACCTGGAAATCTTTTGTCCCGCTATTTGTTCCTGGTAGAAATGAGACCTTGAAGAAATTGATTTGAAGAATGAGAGGGAGGAATGAAAGAAGGGGAGACTGATCGCTATATTGTTTTCATTCTGTCAGGTAGTATATAGCCACTGGGCTCACTCCACCCTTTGTAAATGATGGCTCGAATAGCACTTTTGCAGTGTGGTGTTTATTTAGTGCTCCAGAAATACCAACAAAACCAGCAGTGGAAAAAAGAGTTATTTTCAAAAATATTTACAAGATATTTACAATGCCAGCCTATTGGACTGCTATACATACAAGCTCGCCCTAGCAACAGCCAACCACAAGCCTCCTCAAGCCCTGGAAACAGGGACTTCTAAATGGTAAGCCACATCTACCAGGTGTACCAAATATAAAATACATTTATTAACTCCTAATACACTTATTAAGTGTATTGTAAAGTATTGTAAGGCATAAACTTAAGAAAAAGTACAACAAAATATACCATAGTATGCCCAATACCATGCAAGCATGCCTTTTCGTGGGAACAACATCATCTTAAGCCGTCCCGAAACAGCAACTCCGTTAAGGGAAAGCATCCAACTGGTCTACTGTATATGATCTGTCAGGTTGAAGAGTCAGTCAAACGTGTAATATGAATATGAGGAGGAAAGGGAACAAATGCAAGAAAAATGTACAAAGGCGGGAATCCGTGAATTTAATGTGAAGACAATACTGAACTTATCAAATGGCACATGTTGTTTTCTTTGAGTTAATTAAAGTGTGGAGTGAGAGCTGAAAGGAGTGAGGTGTGGACTTCAATAAGCAACCTGATGAAGGAGAAGAGGCTGGCACAGAATCCATCTGCAGAGACAACAGGGAAACAGCCACCAAAGAAGAGGAGGACGTCCGTCTTCTTACTTGGTTGAGAGGTGAGAGGTTGTTCTCACTCTCAGGGCACATCATCCAAAAAAGGGAGCTGCTTTGACCCCCGATAATGTAAACAGACTGGTCTGTCTCAGTAGCTGGCTCAATGTAAAGGAGTACAGTAGGTCCAATTGGGGTGAAAAAGATTCAACAGGATGAATTCTCAGCAGGATTTTTCTGGGGGTTTTTTTTATTTTGCATATTGGAAAGACTGTTATGGACCTTTTTGAAATTCAACAGATTTTTTTGTTGTTGCTGGTTAATTATTTTTGTTGTTAAAATGGCCTATTTTTTTTTGCCTATTTCCCTCTAAGCTGATGTAGCCTTTTTTGATGGTCTTGGTGATTTTGAAATTCAGCTGTGGCTTTTGTTATTAAGCAATAATACTTGATTTAAAATATGCTTCCTTTGTATTGATTCTACATTAATTTGGTGATTTAGTGATTAATATGGTGATTCTACGTTTACTTATCCCTGATTACAAGCTTCAGTCTTAAGGGAAAAAAGAACGATTAATAGCTATTAATCACAGCAAATTGTGCGATTGATTAGTTAATTTTTTTTTATTGATTCACAGCCCTAAAAAATACCATTGTCTATATCAAAGAGCATTTAAATACATAACAATAAACCAGAAGTCACATGATTTGAAAGTAAATCAATGCAGAGAAAAGGAGACAAAACAATCATTGTTCAAGATACGTCAATGGATACAATGAGGCCAAACAAACGTGTATATCACTGGTGCTGGTAAACATGCGTATATGTCAGTAGTGATAAAATATATAAATAAAAAAAATAAAATATAGTCACACATAGTCATTCACTTCATGACACTTCATACAACATACCATACACTTTATTACAGCTCCCTGTACTTAGTGACTCAGCGCTTTGCAAGTCTACACAGCCATTCCTGTTATTCAATGTACATCTAAGTCAGTTTTCCAGATAGTTATACTGTTGCTCCTTTATTGCAACCATTGCTGATTCATGTCTTCCATTGCTCAACTCCTGTAATTGTGGTCTAACTATCAGTATTGTGGAGGAACTTCCGGGTGACGGCCATGTGAGGAGACGTCCTTACTGAGCTCCTCGACTGAAATATTTTATTTTATAATTTTGAGCTTCTTTCTTGCCAATAATTCAGCTTATGTAGCATAGTGATAACTTGGGAATGCTGTGATGCTTTCCTGAAAACTTAGAAATTTTGAAATGCCTCGTAGTGCGAAGAATCCAGATGCTAGCTCTAGCTCTCATGCTAGCGGTGGTACACCTGCTACAACAATGGAGCCGACTGAACAAAGTGCTATCCTCCAAGCAATCGGCAACTTGAAGATGGAGTTGCTGGCTAAAATTGAAGAGAAGGCTGAAAGCCAGTCGGCTATGATAGGTAGCCAAGTGGACCAACTGAGAGAGGATCTGAAAAGAGCTAACGAGGCTGCTAAAGCCGATAGCCCGGCATTGGGGAAACGAATAGCCTCCATTGAACAAGCGGCAACTGACCATTCAGACTCCATCACTACCCTTCAACATGAGGTGTTCGAGATGAAAAAACAAGTAACCACGCTCAAAGCACGTAATGAAGAACTAGAAGCTAGATCACACCGTTGTAATCTGTGTATTACCGGTATTAAGGAGCGACGAGAGGAAGGGAAGCGCCTGGTCCAGTATATTTCTAAGATGTTACAAAATGCACTTGGCTTGGAAAACCCACCGATACTAGACCGAGCGCATCACACTCTGCGAACCCGGCCAGAAGACAACCAGCCACCCAGGGCCTTCGTCATCAGATGCCATTACTTTCAGGAGCGGGAGGCTATTATCCAAAAGGCATGACAGCAGAAACAAGTGACGACCAGTGACGGAGACAGGATCCGTATCCTACCAGACTACACCCAGGCAGTGATGGAACAACGCGCAGCATTCAACGAGGTACGGAACATGCTGAGGAGCTGTGATGGGGTGCACTTCCGCATATGGTATCCAGCGGAGCTGAATAACAGTGGATGGCGGCGTGAGCAAAAGTTTCAAGGATCCCACAACGGCTAAGGACTTCATAATGGCTAATCTGAAAAGAAAAGACTCTTAAACCCTTTGGGGAACTTTTACAGTCACCGGCGTTATTTTCCTGTTTCTCAATACAGACTCTTCTCCGACAGGAGAATTGCTTTAGCCCACCGAGCCGGTAGGTTTTTTCCAAGTTATTTGGGCAACCGGACACATTTCTGTTATGTGTTTATAAATGGAAGTGGTTAACGGTATCCTGTTTAAACCCAAGGCCAGATACAGTATGTAGACTATATTCTGTTTACTTGATTTGATACGTATGTGACGTGAAGGGGTACGGACACCAAGATTTAACCTAAATACAAACCATGCAGCAGTTAACCCCCATGTTTTATTTTTTCAGTTGTAGGCCTAGGTGAGGTATTACAGTAAGCTATGGTCATTACGTTTTTCTCTTTTGAAGGAAGTAAGCTATTGATTTTTAAACTTTATATAGTTCTAGGAGAGGCTCAGACTCATTAGTGAGGTATTATGCAGTACAGTAGTGAGCAGTTAGGAGCCAGGGCAGCCTCTCATTTGGGGAGTGGCCTGCAGGGGGCGTTATCTATCCAAGTTTGGGTATATGTATATGTGTGTTATGTTAAGGTTCTGTTTTGTACTTTGTTTTCTCTTTTTTTGGTTTTCATTTGATTGCTACTTCAAAGTTCTTACAGGAGATCGCCAACATTTTTTTTCCAAACAATCCAAATTAACTAGAAACTTAAGTATTAGATTTTTTGATCATGGCATACTCTAGTACTGGTGGGAAGGGACAGCCTCAGACTAAATTTATTGCTGGAATACTCGCGGACTTAACCATCCAGTGAAGCGAAATAAAGTGTTTTCACACTTAATTATACTGAAAACTGATATTGCATACTTGCAGGAAACACACTTGCTGATTAAAGATCATGCTAGACTCAAGAGAGGAGGGGTTTCACAGATATTTCATTCAAATTTCGATGCAAAATGTCATGGGACAGCAATACTCATTCATAGGGATGTCCAGTTTTTAGTTTCAAGAGTTATCTCAGATAATAATGGCAGATACATAATTGTACACGGAAAACTATTCAATTTACCTGTTGTGTTGGTGAACCTATATGCTCCCAACTGGGATAATGCTCAATTTTTCAAAGACTTTTTTTCATTATTGCCAGACTTAAATACCCACCATTTAATACTTGGGGGGGGACTTTAATTGTGTCCTACACCCCACTCTCGACCGCTCCAGAGGCACAACTGGAATCTTAAGCAAGTCAGCACAGTGTATCAACTCTTTTCTTGAGATGTATGGAATAACTGATCCTTGGAGATTTAAAAATCCCGCAACTAGACAGTATACATTTTTTTCACCTGCCCACCAATCCTACTCCAGGATAGAATTTTTTCTCCTGGGCAAAAAACTGCTTCCTTTGTTGACATCTAGTGGATGTGGGGATATCATCATATCAGACCATAGTCCAGTGGAAATGTCATTACGATTCCCTGAAACTGAACCTGCGTATCGCTCATGGAGACTTAACCCGCGATTGCTAAATAATGAAGATTTTGTCTCCTTCATATCTAACCAAATACATTTTTTTTGGAGACAAATCAGACACCTAGTACAACCAAGTGCATTCTATGGGAAACTATGAAGGCCTACTTGACGGGGCAGGTGATATCATACAACGCTGGCATGAACAAAAGGAGGACAAAGCGTACTGATGAGTTAATTTCTTTGATAAGTGAGCTCGATAAAAAAATATGCGACCACGCCCTCTACTGACCTCTATAGGGAGAGAGTTAAATTACAAACTGAATTTGATTTACTAACTACAGAGTTGGCTGAAGAGTTACACTTAAGGGCTCGTCAAAAACACAAGAACATGGGGAACGAGCTAGCAAGCTACTTTCTCATCAAATTGAAACTGCCGAGGGAGTGACAACTATTGATCAGAGAGCAATCAATGATCAGTTTAAGACATTTTATAAGGCTCTTTATTCATCTGAATCTGGTGACAAAATTAAAACAGACCAATTTTTTGAAAAAAATTAAATACCCATTCTTAATGTTGATGATAAACGAGAGTTAGATGAGGCTATATCAACAGCCGAAATAGATCAGGCAATTAAAAAGATGAAAAGTGGCAAATCCCCGGGGCCTGATGGGTTCCCCATCAAATTCTTTAAGAAATTCTCTACTAAGCTGGTACCACTCCTATGTGAGGTGTATAATGAAGCATTTGAACAGAAATCACTACCTCCTACGATAACTGAAGCTGTGATCTCAGTGCTTCTTAAAAAAGATAAGAACCTATTAAAATGTGAATCCTTCAGGCCGGTCAGTCTGTTATGCAATTGCTAAAAGATTTTAACAAAGGTGCTGGCCACTAGATTGGATTCAGTCATGCATAAGATTATACACGCTGATCAATCCGGCTTCATTTCAGGGAGACAGATGTCTGGAAATTTGCGGCGCCTGTTTAATGTACTTTACTCTCCTCACTCACCGACATCAGCAGAGGTTCTGATCTCTTTAGATGCCCATAAGGCATTTGATCGCATAGAATATGACTATTTATTTACAACTCTAGAGAAATTTGGATTTGGAGCCTCCTTTTGTTGATGGATAAGGGTGTTGTACTCCTCACAGAGGGCCGCTGTCCACACAAATAAGTTGTTATCCCAGATATCGCCCTCGAACCGCTGGCAATCATGCTCTGAGACACCACACAGCTGGCTGGCATTGGTAGGGGTGGGCAGATCCATAAGCTCTCACTATATGCAGATGATCTCATTCTGTATTTGTCAGATCCTGATATTTCTATTTCTGTGACGTTAAGTGTTATTTCAGAATTTGGGAAAATATCTGGTTATAAGATAAATTTAACCAAAAGTCTGTTATTCCCAATTAATGAAAAGGCTTGACTACTTTCATATGAAACTTATCCATTTAAAGTGACTCAAGACAGTTTTACTCATCTCTGGGTCTCAGTCACACGCAAGTATGGGGATTTATTTAGACATAACTTTAAGCCTGCACTGGAGAGTGCTAAATTAGATCTTACTCGCTGGTCTGCACTCCCCATCACTGGCCGGGAGAATAAATTCTGTTAAGATGGCAATTTTGCCCAGATTCTTGTTTTTGTTTCAGACAATTCCTGTCTCTCTTTCTAAATCATATTTCAAGGAGTTGGACAAATGTATAAGTACTTTCATTTGGAATAAGAGTATTCCCAGGATAAGGAAAGCTTTTCTACAACGTTATAAAGAGGATGGTGGCTTGGCGTTGCCAAATTTCATCTATTATTACTGGGCAGCCAACATTCACAAAATGGCCTATTGGGTTTCTGTGTACTGTGAGGGAGATGGACCAGTTTGGACTCACATGGAGCAATATTTTAGTAATCCGGTGTCCTTTGCCTCTTTGGTATGCGCTCCACTTCCATTAAAGCAGCCAGGATTACAGGGCAACGTCATTATAAAGGGCTCATTGAAGATATGGGCCCAATTTAGGAATCATTTTGGATTCAATCAGGCTTTGCCAATCATGGCTAACTCATTATTTACACCTTCACTCATGGATACAGTGTTCCAATTGTGGTTTAGACGGGGGTTGAAATGTGTGAATGACCTGTTAAAAAATCACATTACATATTTACTTACATATTTTTTCCACTCCACCTTTATATTTTTTTGCTGTTGGTAGGCCTATTTTAACGACTGTACCAAAACTATCATCTAACATCTATCACTTCACACTGTTAGCTATAGTGTGTTAGTTATTTTCGATTAATTTCCACGTTGACTTCAACCATGGGCCGGTCCAACGTTGGGAGGGGCTGCTATGCTATCAACCCATACCTGTCTTAATATCACACTGCTGTCAGTCAAAGATGTAGTGTATTTTTCAACACACAGGTTGAAACATTTGCAGTTATTGATGATAGCAATCACATAATGAAGCCTTGCTTCACCCTGTAGAAGATAATGATAATACAGATTGGCTTCAATCAACAATAGAACAAAATTGGATGAGTGGCTAACATGGGGAAAATATATGTTGACCTACAGTACCATGTGACTAGCCAGCTCTGTAGGAATGGGGAGCCAAGGAGGTTTTATAATGGCAGCAGGAGTTTGTCGCAGACAGAGAGAGGGGCATTCAGTCGTAAGATTTGTAATTTATAGCAATTTTTTGTTTCTACCAAACATATGGACTTAGATAATACTAAATAAAACTCATTATTAACACTTTTGAGTAGAGTAGGACAAAATTAGTTGGAAACTCCTGATTCCAGGAGGAATTAACACTGTGGGTCTGCTGGTCAGACACAATGAGCACATGAGGAGGATGAATGCGTTTAACAATTTATTGCAGGACATGAAGTTGATATGACAGGATGTTTGGTTCTTGATATTACTTGATTGGTTTTCTAAAACAGACATAGGAAATATTATTTCTAGTAGTCATCAACACAATAGAATTTAAAAGATAAACTTAACGTGAACATTCCAACATCCACACAGGCATGTTTACTAAAATAAAGGGATAACTGAATTCAATTAGGAATCATGGTCATAGATTACATAATAAAGAATAACAAAGTCTGCTGAATTAAAGATGAACAACAGAGTTTTCCATGTAAACAATGTGGATTTGTTTATATTCATAATTTCACTCATACAGACATGGAGTATGTTGTTAGAACTCAATGCCTATGTTGAATACATTTTTTCTTAATGTTTCTCTTAATTGTCTTAATTTTCAATGTTTACAAGCCTACAATGTTTACATCTGGATCTCAGTGCAGCTGCTTGGAGAGGAAGCTCCCACCCCTTTGATTGACGCTCTTGTTGCAGGCATTCCAGGTAACCATAGCTACTTCACCCATCAGCACATCATCTACTAGAATTTCCAGCTCAATACAGGATTGTAACACAAGTAATAGCTAGACATAGCTACTGTAGACTAGCCAGCAAGCTAGTCCATTACCATTTGAGTAAGAAGAAAGCTACTGCATCAGTACGAAATGCTTTCTCTAACTTCACTTTTCTTCACCGATCAAATGCTTCTCCAGTATTAATACTGCAAGTTTAATATGGTGTCTCCTTTTATCCACAAGTTTTCTCCACTCAATGATCAGAATTTTGTTACTTTGCTCTCCCAAACTCAGTTGTGTCTCTTATCTCTTTCTTCTACCATCGTGGTTGAGTGAGCAGAGAGCAAAAACAACCTGGAATGGTGCCCTAAGCCCCTCCCTCTCCACACAATATTGTCTACTATGTCACCTCCATGCTCGTGGCATGCTTGTTTGTCATGTTTTTGTTTTTGTTGTTGTTCAGGGACCCACTTTGCTTACTAGTGCCAGTAGTTGCCAAAAACTCCCTTGGTCATCTTTAAACAAACAGAAAATTCTAAATATCACCTTATATGCTAACCCTAACCCAAATTTTAACTAACCAAATCCAGAATGATGAGAAATCTTATGATAAATATTTAAAGGTGATAAAGTATACGTCACTGGAAATTATAAGGCCGATAATTTAACAAAATTGATCACCATGAACAAACATTAAAAAGCTACATTTAACAAATAACATGCAAGTTTTCAGGTGTTTTGCTACTATAATACCTTAAAGAAAGTGTAGTAAAGAAAACTGAGCAACTCTATGTCAAATCCAACATAGGTACCTTTTGTCATTTGAGTCCCTGCCCCTGAAGAAAGCTCTGCACATCCCTGCCCCAGAGGCAACCATGGAAATCATAAAAGAGATTAATATAAAATATTCAATAATAACAATTCTACACTCCCATAAAGTTTGAGGGCTGTTGCGGTGAAGTGGACACAGGATGGATAGATGGTTGCTCTGTTGATACTGATAGCTGATTAGCTTGACATTCATGGCTAGGTTATTTGAGAAATTATTTGAAAAGTCTCAGGCCTAATGCTAGGAAATAGCATTGAAGATTACAGCCTATTTGGTTATGCGTTGTGGAGAGCAGTGTATCACGATGCACACAGCACAGGAGACCAACCTGGCACTGCAGGTGCACAGTGAATACAGATGGTAAGTTTGGCACAGCTATTTCTTGCACTGTAGTGTCTCTGTTAGTCTTAGATCTACCTCTAGGAGCCTTTGGTTCATCATCTGATCAGATGAGGATTTTTCATTGCAGCAACCAACTGTAATTACCTAGCAACCACCTACTAATATCCTAGGAACCACTAGTAATTGCCTAGCAACCACCTAGTAACACCATAGAAACCAGTAGTGATCACCTAGCAACCATCTAGTAACACCATAGCAAACCTAGTAATCACCTCACAACTTCCAGTTAAGACACTAGCAACCAACTAGCCCTGTTGGGACTGACACTAAGAGGCGTAGAAGAGTGGCAGTCAGTTTTAAGACATCCATATGAACAACTAGGACAAGCCACACAAAGGTGAGATTAATCAACTAGCAACCACCTTGTAATGCCTTAGCAACCCCTAGTAATTGCATAGCAACCACCGAAAACACCCTAGCAACCATAACAACCACAACACTCTAGCAACCACTAGTAATCACCTAGCAACAACCTAATAACACCCAGGCAACCACTACTAATCACCTAGCATCCACCTAGTAACACCCTAGCAACAACTAATCATCACCTAGCAACCAACTAGTAACACCTTAGCAACCAATTGCAAATCTCCTAGCAACCCTCTAGCAACCACTAGTAATTGCCTAGCAACCACCTAGTGACGCCATAGACACCATTAGTACCCACCTAGCAACCAGCTTGTAACACCCTAGCAACTACTGGAGATCACTTACCAAGAGTGAGACTCTTGCAAACACCAAGGAACACCTTAGCAGCCACTTGTAATTAGAGCTGCAACGATTAATCAATTAGTTGTCAACTATTAAATTAATCGCCAACTATTTTGATAATCGATTAATCGGTTTGAGTAATTTTTTAAGAAAAATAAGTCAAAATTCTCTGATTCCAGCTTCTTAAATGTGAATATTTTCTGGTTTCTTTACTCCTCTTTGATAGTAAACTGAATATCTTTGGGTTGTGGACAAAACAAGACATTTGAGGACGTCATCTTGGGCTTTGGGAAACACTGATCCACATTTTTCACCATTTTCTGACATTTTTTAGACCAAACAACTAATCGATTAATCAAGAAAATAATCAACAGATTAATCGACAATGAAAATAATCGTTAGTTGCAGCCCTACTTGTAATAACCACGTAAACACTTATTTACACCCTAACAACCGCTAGTAATCAACCACCAGGTGAGACCCTAGCAACCACCTAGTAACACACTAGGAACTACTGCTATTACTACTACTATTACTAGTACTACTATGTAACTAGTAACTTTAGGCGAAGAACTTGTAGTTTAGATGCAGGAGTCAGCAAAAATAGTCTTTGTACTTCACCAATGTTAATTCTGGGCAGGTTGTGGAGCAATTTAGTGAAGGCCAGAGCTGGCAACCGGAAGTTGTAATGCACCTGTTTCTCAATACAGAAGCTGTTACCGTGACGATGTGAAAAGGGCCTATTGCTGCTACAACTATTGTATCTTATCCAGTAGCTTACAGCTAGCACACACATTTTCTCCAGGAAATTTACCTTTCTAGTTTTTCTAGGGTGCATAACAGAATACAGTTATATTTTTTTATAATTCGAATATTGTTTCAAGTATTCCCGACCTTGATGGTGGATAATCCCATGTACATACTGTAGTATTATACATTTTGGCTCTCATATACTACATACTATACATATTTCATTTCTGATGTTTTTTTCTACATAGGGTAATGATGTGAGCCTCAGTAACTTGCTTCAACCATAAAAGAAGATGACAAATGGTGAGCTTCTAATTGTCTGGTGGAGAATTCATTTAAACTTCTCCCATGACTCTTCTAGTGATTTTCAAAAATATGCCGTTTTTAGGTCCAAGACTGGTGAAAGACTTCAACTCCAGAGGAACCTGTACCAAGGAAAAGAACAACATATGTGAAAGGAAGATCTTCCATACATATTCATCTCTTTTTGAGATGTAGCACCATTGTTAATAACTAAGTATGTGAATGGATGACAGTTGGATATTGAATTTTGACTATTATTACATTTCCAGTTCAGGAATTTCACTTTTAAAAACTGAAAATTTTAGCCTAATAATGTGATTCATATTACATTGACAGGATGGTTTAGTACATTTGGTTTACGACATTAAAGTTATTACATTAAGAGTTGTAAGAGATGCCTACTCATGTCCCCCTGTTGCTATGTAAACATGCAGAATGGTGAACTCTGATACCAAATAATGATTTTTATTTTCCCTTTTCAGGCTGTTTTACTTAATTAATTATTGAAATATGAACTTTTTCACAGGAAAAAGTTTGTAACCACTAATGTATATGGAAATGTATGATCTTTCGTCTCCTCCCAAAATAATCTTTGGACTTCCTGGGGGGTTTCGCCAATGTAATATACTGTCATATGAATTCCAAAATTCTAAATGTTAATTTAAGAGATTCTTGTGCATAAATTGTCCCATGGCCAACCCACCTTTGTCTCAGAGCAGGCCACAATGTTGAACCTTTGGAACACATGCACCAGTGCCATCTTAAGCTGCATTTGGGCAAGCCTCATTCCCACACAGCTACGGGGACCTGCCCCAAACGGCAGGTATACAAATGGATGCCGATTAGCCTTGGCCTCTGGCGTGAACCTGGGGATCAACCAGAAGTTTTATTTTGGGATTAATTAAAAGCAATAGATGGTGAGTCATTTTCTTGGTGTACAAATTAAATTTAAACAGTACATTAAAAACCTGTGCCCTGTTACAACTGAGACAAAGTAAACGTAAACGTAAACAAAGTAAAAGTTATCACCCTTTCTGACCATGGGAATGAGACTGTATGTTATGTGTCCAGATAGCAGTTAAAGCAATACTGAATAATGCAGTACACATATTGTATTGCATTTTGATTAGGTGCAATAGGCTACATGGATTTTGCTACTATTGTATATGTAGTGTTAGTAATGTATGGGAGATGAGAGGACAATTGAAAGTTTCAAGGTTGTATAAGACATGTTAAAGCTGGGGTAGGCTACTTTGGAGAAATGAGAAAGAATTTGAAAGTATACAACAAAAAATCCTCTATAGACACACTGTGGAGCTCGAAAGACACGCCCATCGTGGGGCAAAACACTATCTAAATCTTTTCAGATATGGACAGCCTGACAAGGTTTTTCCTGTTTTTGCGTAGACAAGTATGTCAAAGAATTGTTTTGGCACTTGATAAATTACAAATCTTTAATGCAAAACACAACTCTGCCAGCTCAATCTAGTTGTAATTAAAACATTCGCCAGCAAAAATACTTTTTTGTTAGCATAGATTAGCCTGTAGCGATACCAGTGAGACCTTTGGAGAAAGCCCCAACCTCTCTGTTGCTTTCTTGAATCAACACCAAATGGCCTATCACAACAAGTGGCCATAAAGGTGCCTATGTGACACAACCCAGAGCTTCAAAAGTGGTATCTGATAGCAGGAGAGGTCTCCCCAAAAGCTCTTGGGTATTAACAACAGGATACTGCGAAGAGGTTTGAAACTTTCTCACACATTCTACAGTTAATGACCTTTATCTTCCAGCCATCAGGAGGAGAAGGACTCAAGGACTCAGGAATACTAATGAACTATACACTCACACACCCATACCTTCCACAACTATGAATATAGGGAATCATCCTCCTTTCTTCATTTGGAGTACCAGACTGTTCTGATTAATCAAAAGGGACAGTCACCATTGGGTGAGAACGGGTATACATACCAATGTGTCAATACGAAGGAACTGCTGTTGACACTTATCAGAGTCTCATCACTACCCCTCTCTGGAACAGGACTGTCATAAATCTTTTCCCTCTCTCTGCTCTCTCCTCTGAACTTACTCTCAACCCTATACTTCTTAAAATGTTTTTAATGAGTTTATTATGTATCTTGAAGTATAGGCTAAATGTGTCAACCAAATATGTTGAAGCTGTTTAATTCGTGGTGAATTGTATGCACCCACAATGTTAACTATTTTAGTTGAGGAAATGATTACAATTATTTTACTCTCCCTTCCTTTTGCATGGTACCACACTGCCACCTTGTGGTCATTTATAACTAGGACAGGTCAATATAATGTTGACCAAGCTTAATGGTATTAAATCGTTAAATTGTTTTTCACATTAGTCACATAGTTAGAAACACAAGTTACATATATGAGTTAACTTGGTAAAGACTGTCTAGTTATAGATTAGGCCATGAAGATTTATTTGAGGTCCTTATATTGATATGCTAGCCATATAATTTAGAATGTAAGTTCCCGGGTTTTTATTATTTTGATCAATTGACGACAGTAATTGGTGGAGATGTAAAATACCTGCGTATTACTTTAGGAAGAAATCTTAATTAAGATCACTTTGTAAGGGATCTCAAAATAAAATAGACTAGAGGAAAAATTCCTCTTACATTCATTTTTCCCCCCCTCTCCCTATTCAGGGTGGAACCTTCTCAAACAGAAATTAATTAGTAAACAAGTCGTAACAGAAAAAAGAGCGCGAAGCGTGATTTGCATGGCAAACCACGCCTGAAAATTTAAAGATCTATAAAACTCTCTTATCTGGCCTTGTTCGCAGTTCAACATGCTCTCGCCAAGAAACCTGCTGAAACCAAGATCAACAATTTTAGCTGCAATTCGCCTTTAGTGAAACTTAGAGTTTGAGCCTGGAGTTAGAGACGTCTTCTACAGATGAACTTAAGAATCGCTTGCAAGAAATTTGAACCTCGCGTCTAATAGTCAAGAAGTTATCAACGCCTGGCCAAGTGAAGATTGCTTTCAAAGCTATTTAGGAACGAGATTATTTAGACTTTTACAACAGTTAGAAGAGCTAGAAACTTCAACTCCATCCAGCAGCCAACACTGGTGCAACATCGCCACAGTGTTCTACATCCACGGGCCTGACGACTACAGCTTTGAGCCGGTAGCGCTGCTTGCCTCGACGTGACGATAATACCAGAGACCAGCTGTTCCATCCAGCGTCTGCCGTTGCCAGGTAACCGGCCACGCCGAGTCCGTCTCTCCGAGCTCAGCGGGACCAGACAACCCGACCGGCAAGACCTCCCAACGGAACAAAGTAGGCTCTGACTATCCACGTCTTTACTGCTGAGAGTTGATGCAAAAGCTTAGACTCAAATTAAATAGATCAAGAAAGTTAGGCTTTATAGTTAGTTGTCCCGTAGCTTTCCGCCTCGTCCCTCTGCATAATTGATCCATGCATACCTCCATTTACTGCTGCCAATTCTTATTCTTACATTTCATTATCATTTTCCTTTCATCCTTAATTTGTTGATTACATTTCATACCTGTTTTAGTCTATAGTTTCAGTATTTCATTCTGGTGATCAATAACAGTGCCTTATATTGCCTATTTTATTGAATATGATTATTGGATGGTTAAATAAATATTTCCATTTATTGCAGAGAAGTTGTTCAATTCAGTCTCTGCTGTCACTAATCTCTTTCCATACTCTATCCCTGAAATTGTTTGGAAAACTTGAGTTTTATTCTCTTTTCAGCTCTTGGATTGGACAAAGAATGAACAGCCATTTGTAGGTTTTGTGTTACAAAATACCAAATCAGTTTTACTAAACAGTATCTGAAAACAATAGTCTGTACTGATTGTTGCAGTACTAGTGGGGGATGGATGCAGGATAGATACAGGATAGGGGAGTCTACGTTGGCTACCTTTCTAAAAGCATTTGCCACACCTTTTTAAGTTGTGTGATGTATATGTTGTATGTGATTGTTTCTGATATTGCTGTGAATTAACTGGCAGGTACATTGGTCAGTTTGATTCCGCAAAGCATGACTGATTGTTGTAATGCCAGTAATGTCACTCAGTAGCACCTGTTCAGGAGGCTGCTCATCTCTCTGTTTGATAATCTTCTTAATGCTGCTGGAGAAGAAATTGTTGATCTGATGTTGTCTTTTGTTGGGGAGGAGATCCACCAGGGGAGCCAAGATGGAAGGAAAAGCAACTAGAGACACAAACCAAATTTCTAGTGCCTCACCTAAACCCAACATGCCAAGACTGAACTGTATGACACAGTAGATTCTGTGTGCAATGTTTTTTATTAAACAATTAATTGGGAACTCTGGTGTATTTTCTGTGATTTCTCACTCTCCACTTGAACATGGTCATACAGTATGGAACAGAATATAAAGACAAAATACTGTACAGTATGTAGATCATCTGTGTATCACCTATAATATTTGTATTGATTACATCATTCCTGGGCTCATATAAATACAAATAGATAGAACTGACTGAATAGGAGCGTGATAGGCTTTATCAAAGAAAAGGAGAAGAACATCTCTGCATGGTGGACGAATGGGTGATTGGGATTCTTCTGAGAGTTCACCTGGGTCCCAAATGCCACACTGGCAGTAACATCCATGGTGAAGCAACTAAAACATCTGTAAACCACACACACACGCACACATATATAGCTAATCAATATAGGAAGCCTAGGTAGTCGAGAACACAGTATAATGCCTACATAGCCATAAGACACCTTGCCTTCATCTATGTGACAACCATACATACAGAAGAGACCCAGTGAGTCAATATAACATATACTGCTGTAGCTGCAAGCGTACATCATATACTTTTGATGCCATATAACCATTTATTAAACGTTATTCATGGTGAAAAAATGAACATTGCAGATCCAAAAACACAGAAGCATGGACGTGGGTTTGATAAAAGATACATGCAAATGTGAAACCTACAGAGGAATTTATATAGAATTCTACTATGTAGAAAAGAGAAGAGTGCATAGTCTATGGTTATCTGATATTAGATTGAATCAAAGAAAAAGACTGTATGAGGAAAGTATTTATATATGTGTTTGTAATTACCTGTGGATGTCAAAGGCCTCTCCTGACTCTGCATATGCAATCAAGTTGTTCATCAGGCTATCAATGGCTGTATTGATGAGGGGAACCATCTATACACAGACAGAAAGACAGAGACACTTGCCATGATTGCTGGGACTTCCTGGGAATGGTTTACACTTTTTTTCAAAGACAACAATGTTTCAGTGGAGAAAATGTGCTGAAATATGTCTCTCTTACAAGAGAGAATGATACGGTAGGTGATTTATTTTTGGTTTAGAAAAAACAAAAAAAGAGATACCTGACGAAGGTCGCTTGACCGAAACGTGTCATTTAATAAATTCTTAAGTGAAGACAGTGTGCGGGAGTCTACTGATTTTACTTTGTCCTGCTCCTTCGACGCACCTGGCACATACGGTAGTGCAAAGATCACCTTTTTGTTAAACTGACGTGTTTGGTTTAGAAAATCCCTATGTTGGAAAAAGAATGTGTGTTTGAGCAGTAAGGGGGGGGGCTCTGTCTGTGACCACACGTCACTGTTTGTCATTTTGATCATGAAGGTGCATCTTGGCAGAAATACATTTGAGTTTTTTTAAATCTTGTGCATTTTCAGCAGTGGCGCCGCTACTAATTGATTATACAAACACTATAGAAAACACTATGGAAAATATTTTAGCATGGCGGATCATGTTTTACCGTGATGGCCAGCCACAGTAGAATATACAGTATACACTGGTTAGCTCGCCACAGCTTCGGTTGTGCATTGATAAATATCTGATTTCTGAGATCTATATCTATATCTATTTGATTCTCAAACTTTTTCATATAAAGGAACCCTAATTTAGTACATATTTGGGCCATGAACCCCATTTAATGAGATTTTGTCTCTTGTACCCAAATCTGAGAATATTTTTATTATTGTGCTTGCCGTAGGCAAAGCACAATCTTATTATCTCACATACTTCTTCCGATTATTATTATTCCGTCTTCCGGACAAAAGTTCTGCGCGCTACTCCTCCTACAGCTTTTACACTACATGGACAAGTGAGACATCAAAACGTGCGGCTTATTGAGGGGAAGTGTGCTATTACTTTTCTAAGAGATTCGTCGTGGGGTTTTTGAGATATTCGCGATTAAGTGCGATTTTTTGGCCCCATTGACTTGAATGGGATTTTGCATAAAAGTAGCTGTAGCTCAGAAACCGTAAGAGCTATAGTTCCCAAACTCGGTAGATAGGTGCACAGTGTCCCCTTCTACTCTGGTCTAAAAAATTACACCAATTGACCTAAAGGTGGCGCTATAACAGCCCTCTTTACGTTTTGGTCCATAACTGTTGAACCGTAGCCTGTAGAATCAAAATTCCTTTTTCCCTGGATTCACTGGGTCCATACGCATCTACTCATATAGGCCACGCCCATTTCCGCCTGAAAGATTTTCCCGCAATTTAGAATTTTGTCCAAAACAGTTTTTTCGCTACTTTTCCTACAAATATTGTCCAATCTTCACCAAATTTGGCACACAGCATGTCTGGACTGTCCTGCACAAAAGTTATCGAGCCGTTTTTTGATATTCCGTACCGTTTTGATGTTATGGGCTTCCAAATTTTGATGACATGTTGTCATGCTTTAAAAATTGGTCTAACTCATGAACGCATTATGCTATCCCATCCAAATTTGGTACAGTTGTGCACGTATCATGTCTCAGCCCGCCTGTGTTTTGTGTCATTTCACCAATAGGGGGCGCTACAGCGACCTATTAAGTTTTAAACGATCGTAACTCGGTGACCGTAAATGCTGGAAACACAATTCATTTTTCCCTTGGATTGTCTTTGTTCCCTAGTAACCTAGCAACCACTAGTGACACCCTAGCAACCACCTAGCAACACCCTAGCAACCACCTAGCAACACCCCAGCGATCACCTAGAAACAGCGTAGAGACTGCTGGCGATACCATACCCGCGATTTAGCGGCACTCTAATAAAGGCCGGTTCAAAGTGACTGTTGCGTGGACGGCAAGCACAATTAAATTTTCTTTAGGAAATTTAGCCTTTTCTAGTTGTTAGATATGATTTTGTCCAGAATTCCATGACTATCTGTATTGTAGGTAGAGCGATAACAGTGAAACTATGATCAAAACAGTCATTCTTCCACATTCTTTAATTGTGTTAATTAAATAATGGTGAAGTTTAACAATTCATCAATTTGCTTGGACCCCCCTGGAACCCCCTCAAGGACCCCTGGGGATCCCCAGACCACACGTTGAGAACCACTGCTCTAAAGGTTAGGCTATTGGGACTTGTGGAGGAGGACACACGTTTGTTGATGTTTTAGTTCCTGTGGCTCACAAATGAAAGAGATGATATTGTGCCAAGGAGGAATACAATGTATGTAAAAAGTTATAATCTTCTTATATCATGACTGTGTCAACAACAAATGGTTAAAACTTTGTTGCCACTATGTGCAACACTACTTAAGGCCCCCAAAAAGCACGGGATGGCTCTGTCACAATTAGGCCTATGTAGAAATTGCCAATACTTGCCTCCGTCTCCTGCATGCTTCTAAGTATATAATCTTTCCCTCTTATCATTACAACACCATATTTTCATCTGTTTATTTTTAAAATAGCAAGGTGGTTGTTTTGCAGCTAAACTGACTCCAACGTTAGTTTGGTAGCTATTCAACAGGGCGTGAAACTAATGCGGTCCCAGAGGTGAAAATAAAGCGACATTAACACCAGTAGCAGCAGACAGGATAGTCCTTCCACCCCCTATGCAAAAAACAGGCTGACATTAGCCTACTTAGCCAGCTATCTACACTGGCATTTACCAGCATGACTATGAATATGTTGGGTACTCAGTTAAGCTAGTGTTGACCATCAGTTTAGCTAAGTAGGCTCCAGATAGTGAGGTAGCTAACTTTATTCTTCACCATATTACAGTAGATGGGTTGCATCTTGTCTAAAACGTTGATTTGAATGGCTCATTATTCTCCTTGCTAGCTTTTTGTATTGTACTTTATAATTAACAGTTTTTTCAAGCTAAAGCCGGTGTTGTAACAGGGCTTGGACAAAAGACCAGTGCACCACAATAAATAAATGACTAGAAACCACATAATATCAGTGCACTTAGTTGTAAGGAATACACAACTACATAAAACACTGTAATTCCAAAGCAGAAATCTGTACTATTCATATTATTATTATTATTATAATAGTTATTATTAATTAGAAATTGGCCAAACTAGATAGCTTGGCTGAAAGCCTACTGACAAACAGCTCTTGTCACATCAGATCTCTCATTTGTTTAGCACCTGAGTCATAAAACATCCTAAAGGTTTAAAAAGTGATATGATTAAAAAAATTATATTGGTTGTTGTAAAAAGCAACTGTTTGATGTGGCATCTTGTTTTGTATGATAAACTGTGAATTTATGGAAGTGAATTTTTTCTTTGTTTTTAATTTATCTGGTTAATTTCGTCAGATATCCTAATTAAACGTTACTAGAAATTAGTATTTCAGAGCTGTTTTTTTTTTTTAACTTTTCATCCTCGGGGAGCATGCAAGATGCTGGCTGAGGTAAGGGATGATAGAAAGAGAGGAAGGAGGTGAAAGAGGGAAGAAAGGAAACAGAGGTCACTCTCTCTCACCTCTTTCATCTTAGCAGCGCTGAAAGATGGGGTAAACATGCCACGGACCTTCTTCCAGTGTTCGTCCCTCAGCAGCAGCAGAGAGTCAGTCACAGGCTTGGTGTAATTGCTAAAAGTCTTCATACGAGGAAAGGAGAGGACGGGCAAAAACACATCTTTTATTATTACATGAAATTACAAAGCTCATGCTCATGTCAGAATCATGGGTGAGCACAAATATGTTTGCCATAGACACACATCTGAGACTCATGGTGTGGTTCACATGCATAAACAGCCCTCTGTAGTGTGCACATTACACTGGGGATCCAGAAGTATGAGGCACTACTGTCTGCACCCTAACCAGCCCACCATTCGTGTGCTGAAAACAAAGCCCAGGAGCTCTACAGTGTTTCCAAAGTGCATTGATTTCCCCCAGCCTGCTCCATCCCCCTTTGACATTTCACAGGCCCTGTACAGCACAGAGCCAATATGGATGATGATGAAAGTGAGGGCGGCCTTGTGACCTCTGAACCCTCTATGATACATGTTGCCTGTTATTAGACTGTGGCATCCTGGGATACCTTGTCATATCCTTCAGTGCACTGCTCTGATCTACCATGATCTACTCTCCTCTGCTCTGTTTTGTTCTACTCTGCATTATTGTGTTTTCTTCTGGACCTTCCTGCTATGCTGTTGTAGCCCACCTAATGTGAGCACAGTCAATATGTGTCGTCTTAGTAGTTGGTGTGTTCCGCCAGCAGGTGTCAGTAGCAGCCTGTCTTTGGAGCGAACTGCAGAGAGAGCGAGCGAGCAAGAGAGAGAGAGAGAATAGCGAGCAGAGTACAATTTTCCAGAACTGCACAAAGAAAGAATGAAGGTAGCAATACAGCAGAAGTGCAAGAACGGTGAGGTAAAGTAAAGTGAAGTCTAACTGATGTGAACTGCATAAATCCATAAAAAGACCCATTTTCTTTTTGTGTGTTATGTTTATTCATTCTCTAGTTGTTGTTTTTTTTTTGTGCTTGGTTTTGTGAGTGAGAAGACTGATGTTGCTGAGCCGTGGACCATCTACTGCTGATGGACAGTGAGGAGTCTACTACAGAGGTGCAGTGGACAGGATTTGCTAACAACCATCTCTTTCCACTAAAACCATACTAGATGTACATTGAAGTATTTTTTTTGTTTTGATACTTTGGGTTTAACAGAGCTCAGAATTTTTTCTTTTGGAATTAAACCAAAAAGGAATGAGATAAAGGACACTAAACAAAGAGGGAATTTATGGACTGAAACATATAAGAAACTTTATTTTTGTATTGGAATGATTTATGTTGATTTTGTTTAAAGAGGTTATTGGAATAAATTATTTTTATTGTGAAATAAATGTTGGCTATGCTATTTTGGTTAAAAGGATCTGATTAGAGTCTTTCTTTCATCCTACTCCTCCTTGAAAAGAGTCTAAAATAGATGGGTGTACGATATGATGTTATTTGTGTGTGTTTTGAGTAGTGCACCTGAATGTAAGGCTTAAGAAGGAGTTACTGCAGTTATTCATTGCAGCCTAAGACAAAAATATAAGATAAAGAGAGATTGTAGCCTTGCACTGCTGGCTCTGTGGAGCGCGACGAGGACTCCCTGTGTGTGTGTGTGTGTGTGTGTGTGTGTGTTTGTACCTTGCTTGTTCTGTTAGGGAAGCTGCTGAACTCCTTGACCATCACTTGTTTGAGAATGTCAGGGTCTGCTACCAACACCACCGGTGACCGGCCCATGTAGTACCTGAATTACAACAAATTGAGTCTGAGACAAAACACACAAAGACATGCATTCACATTAGGGTTCAACCAACATGGGTTTCTGAAGGCCAATAGTGATATTTATTAGATTTAGATTAGATATATTATCATACCTGACAAATATTCTTACCAAAATAGTTGATGTAAAATGGTACAGTGAAGAAAATACTATGTACATACAATTGAGCTGCATTTTACTCTTACAGATTATCTCACCTAACAAGTTTTGAAACAGGCAGTGTGAATATCTTATGACACTGAAATAAATAAATTAGTACACAAATAGATAAATAGATAACTGTTATATATCTAATTATCTGTTTATTTAGATATTGAATTACTTATGTAACAATACCTGTATTTATTAATTTATTAATTTATTCACTATTTGATTATTGAACTATTTATTTATTTTAATTTGCCCTGAATATTAGCATTATGTGTTCATCTCACAACACATTGCGGGAAAATTGAAATTAAAAAAGGATTCTGTTTAGACCATTGTGTTTGACAGAATGCTAATGTAGAAATGTCTCATTGTCTTACCCACACACTTTGCCGTATTTCTCTATGAGATCAGTGACACGTTCGAAATAGCCCTGAAAAGAAAGTTAAAGAGCAACGTCAGGAAATTTTCAATGACATCTGGTACTCTTTGTAATTTGCAAACCTCCTTAATTAGTCTCTCTTTGATCTGCTCCATTGTCTTTACTATAGGTGGACATCAACCAGATGCAGATAGGAGGAAATACGAAGCGAGCCACTCACAGTGGCACTCACACACTGGCACCGCAATGACCTACGGCGTAGCTATAGCGACATTTCAATGCACAAGTATAAATTGGCCTTAACACTCCTCAAGGAGAGAGTGACAGTGACAGTGGCCAGGCTGTTGGGAGGGTGGGTTGGTTGAAAAAGAAGATAAAGAGGAGAAGAATACACTGCAAAAATGTCAATACAGACGTACATACTTTGTATATTAAAGTAAATTAAAAAACAAGCCCACTTACCTTTTCTTCTTTTTACATATTCATCACAAAACTAATTAACTAAACAATTATCAATACGTTAATCTATTTAGCGGTCACATGGTACAAGAAGTCATTACTTGTGAACCTTCTTTAATGAACAAATCTAATGAAGTGCAGTAATATGTTGGAAGCAAGATTTCTCTCACCTTAGGGGGTAACATGTCTGTGTGTGTGAGTGTGTGTGTGTTTGACTCAAGGTCTTAAGTGGTTTTGACACGGGTGAAATGCTTTGCTGAAGACAAAAGACTAGAAAACCAGAGGAAAATCTCACAAGTTGGATGCAGAATGCACAGCAGATGTTAGAGATTATATCAAACCTTCCACAGCCATGTACCAGCCTGGCGAAACAGCAAAGCGTTGCCCAAGAACGGTGATGGCTTGGGATGTTTGATTCCACATCGAGAGAGGACCGAATAGGGGAAGACTGAATACCTAGGAGAGAGAGAGTAAGAGTGCAGAGGTGTCTTGGTGAGTGATGAATAAAAGCCAACAGAGTAAAGAATTCCAACCAAGATTACCACATCTAATCTCCTGGATATACCGCCTAAGCAGCGCCTCACATAAACACACAACATTATGACACTTGAAGGATTTATTTGCTCAGGGGAATGTAAAAATCCCCCAAAACCTCTGCCATGCATTATTCATATTTACATCGGCACGGTTTCTGCGTGACGCACAAGTCCTTGGACGTGCGGGGAGGACTTCTGTACGGGACTTTGTTTCAGGGGCATTATGGGATGTGGCGGGACGTTATTCAGTCATGTAATACGCCTCGTCCGTCTGGTGTCTGCTTTGCTGCTTACTTAAGAATTCCACAGAGAGAGGAGAGTAGCAGGGATGGATGTCTTGACCGATGAAAGGCCAATTACTGAAAGGGTTTCCTCCTTGTGTGCTGGGAGGAAGAGCGCGGTGACGGCGTTTACAGATAGCAAATAAAGCTGTTAGACTGAAAGCACAAAGACACAGACGACCTCGACCACAAGCCTGAACACGAACACACACCTGAGGACGCACACACACACACACACACATGCTGGCTTATTCACCTGCTAACTGGCTGTAAGTGAAACATGGGTCAGTGTGTCAGAGAGCCAGTGTAGAGTTGACCAAGCTAGTGATGGCAGAGAACAGGGTGATGCTGATGCTATTGCTGCTGATTACATCTCTTCAATACACTGTAGCTGTACCACCTGGATATTTCACCCTCTGCACTCTGTAGCCTTGTGTAAAACAATTCAAACTTTAGTGTTTCTCTCTTGACTCATTTGTAGTGGCTAAACACAATACCAGGCCACTGCAAACTAATAAACTAACATATTAAAACAGATTATTTTCTGTTCCTCCCTCACACCCCAGGTTCCCACCACTACAAATACCCCAAGAACCTGTGGGAAACACTGACCAGCAAGGCCAACTTAATGCAAAACAACGTCCAATTTCTCTACGCAAACAGAAAATTTCTCTGTGTCTGACATCACAGAGCAACAATCGGGTAGCAGGATCAATTATTTCAAATAGTCTACCAAGCAGAGAGATAGTCGATACACTCTGTTCAGTCAGGGATGCTGTCAGGTTGCCTATATGAAGTGTGGAGTGGAGCATATCTGTTTGTTTAAAACATTTTAGAAATTTGGTTTGGGTGATAGAAGGTCATTGGGTGAAATTGCCATAAGAAAAAAGCTGTATAAAGTGTAATGGGACAGTAACTGATGCCTTTCCATTAGGACGATCAGTGTGCCAGGGTTGTTGTGCCACTTTGATCAAGTCCGACAAGACCATCCATTCCATAAAGTTACTGGGAGGGGGAGAAAGTATCACCCATCAGTACGGATGACACAAACACTCCTAGTAATTCTGACTTTAAACTCAGAATTCAGCGAATTCTGAGATTAATCTCAGAACCCCAATAAACTTTTCACATGTGGCCCTAATCCTCTTCTGTATCAATTCATTTTTTTAGATATTATTTGCAGGGTTATGGCAATTGCCAGAATAATTATATTAATGGCCTAATATTTATTTAACAAATCTATTCATGAGCAAATACTGTTCTTCTCCCAAGAATATTTTTGCACTTGGAACAAAGTAGCCTAATGTGACTTCAGTAAGAGAGAGTGTTGAATCAGCGTTAACTTGACGCTTGCTGGACCTAGGAGCGCTTGATGCTGTGTTTGTTTAACTGTGAGTACAGTTGTACCACTACGTTACATCTGACCCCCACTAACCACTTTACACATTTGTCTGGATTACACAAAAAGCTAGCATTCTGACACACAGAAACACACTGAAAAGATCTCATTTTTTTTTAGAGGACAGATCAATGATCGCAACTATAAGTTTAATTTCATGGTCACATAAGCACAAGGATCTATCCGAAAAGAAAGAAAGCAAGGTAAGAAAGTGTAAAACTTTCCCCCCAAAACAAATTATTATTATTATTATTATTATTCACCTTTTTAAAACAAAGTTAAGTATCTCTTTTGCTCTCAATCAATCTATTGAGCTCAAGTGACTCACCAGTATAGAAGAGCCAGAAAGATGAAGAAGAGGCTGAGTGACACAGAAAATCCACTGGCCTCGACATGGAAAACCTTTAATTGTCAATTACAGGCTCCATGATGGACAAAACACCTCTCAGTCCTGCTCCTATAAAGAGAGGAGAAGATATGTTTATGGCACTGCGAGATAGCTGTAGCCTGAGGGCCTTTAGTGAAGTAGGAGGTGGACTCAGAAGGCAATTTGAAGGTCCCACAGGTGGACATTTATTTACAGTGCAACCCAAAAAAACAAACAAAAAAAAACAAAAACTGAAGATTACAGAACAGAGGATAACTCAACTCATACCAAATCAAAATAACAGCACGTGCACTGGCATCTGCACTGCCTGACCTTCCTCCCTCAACTGCCTCAGAACTACTGTTTAAATACAGCCATCAATTTCCAATACACATCCCCTGGCCTTCACCAACCTCACTACAGGGGTGAGACATATTACAAGCTATTACATGCATAGCTTTTACACATTATTAACCATAGTATTATTTTCACAGAATTCCATTTTCCTAGTGTACTTAAATGCATCACCAAACATATACAGTAAATAGCCACGATCTCCCACAGCAAAAGAATAATACTCAGTAACACAGTAAAAACCCCCCTCCGACATGGAATAGGTCATCGATGACGTCATCAACCACATAACACACGCAACTGCAGGACGGCCCCCTCCCAAACAGTCGATTCCCGCGGCAGGTAAGAGTTTGTGAACAAAGAAAAGGTAACTATAGACTACAATTCTGAAAATCCTGTAACTAAAACAACAATAAAGGTAAATGAAATGGCAACAATGTTTGTTTGTGATTATTGTGTTCAACTGAAAATATGGAATGTGGAAATCTCAACAAAATATAACTAAACACAAACAGACCCGGGATAGTTATGTGTGTTTGCATTACTCAGTGAAATTACCGGTCGACTCCATACATGATGTAATTAACAGATATGTAGAGATGTAATGGGCTTAAGTTATGAATAAAGAAATACTGTGAAACAGTGACAAATGAAGCGGTCATAGCCACTTTGTCACACTCCCCCCCCCTTAAGCATGTTACTCATCAGAGGAACGGGACAAGAAATCGGCGATGACATTCTTGTATCCTGGTTTGTATTTAACCTGGAAACGATACGGCTGGAGAGAAAGGTACCATCGAGTTATTCTCGCATTGGTGTCCTTCATTCTGTGGATCCATTGCAGAGCCCGATGATCAGTCTCTAGAAGAAACTCCTTGCCAATCAGATAGTACTTTAAGGAGTCAAGAGCCCACTTCACTGCCAAGGCCTCCTTCTCAACAGTTGAGTACCTTACTTCTCTCGGGAAGAGCTTGCGGCTGATGTACTGCACCAGCATCTGGTTATCACCTTCTCCCTGCAGCAGCACAGCCCCAAGACCCCTCCCGGAAGCATCTGTCTGCACAGTGAAAGGGAGATCAAAATCTGGGCATTGCAACACAGGCTCATTGCACAAACAGTTTTTCAGATCATTAAAAGCAGCCTCGCACACTGGTGTCCATTTAACCTTAGCGGGGCTGGATTTTCGGGTCAAATCACTGAGAACTGCGGAACAGGAAGAGAAATCAGGGATGAATCGGCGATACCAGCCGACCAACCCTAGGAACGATCGTACCTGTCTCTTAGTGGATGGCAATGGACAGGCTTCAATGGCCTCAACCTTCCCCACCTGAGGGTGAATGGCACCACCACTTATGACGTAACCCAGATACTGGACCTCAGGCTTGGCGATGTGGCACTTCCTTGCGTTGATGACCAGCCCGGCATTCTGGATACGGCGAAGAACATCTGACAGGTGCTCCACATGGTCCTCCCACGTCCTGCTGTAGACTACAGTATCATCGATGTAGGCCGCGGCGTAGTCATCTGCTCCTCTCAACACCTCATCCACCAACCTCTGGAAGGTCGCTGGGGCTCCATGCAGTCTGAAGGGCATCACCCGTAACCGGAACAGTCCACTTGGCACTCTGAAAGTGGTTAAGTCTTTGGATGCCTCTGTCAAGGGTACCTGCCAATACCCCTTACAGAGGTCAAGGGTTGTCAGGTAGGTCGCATTCCCCAAGCGGTCAATCAGTTCATCAACCCTTGGCATCGGGTAAGGGTCAAAGGCTGACACAGCATTCAGATGAGAAAAGTTGACACAGAACCTCAGTTTTGAATCGTCCTTCTTAGGGACCAGCACCACAGGGCTACACCACTCACTGCGAGAGGGTTCGATGATTCCCATCACCAACATGTCTTCCACCTCTTGCTTAAGTTCTGGAATGAGCTTTGCTGGAACTCTGCTGGACGTTTCCCTGATGGGTTGCTGTGTTGAGGAGAGGAGACGGATGTCATGCTGAATGACATCTGTCTTACCAGGCTGCAAACTGAACAGTTCAAGAGGCATGTGTACCTCTAACTCCTTGCGACGGTCGGATGGTAGATGACTAAGATCTGGCAGTATTTGGGTCCCACCTGACGAAGGAAAATACTGCTCCTGCAGCTCTTCCTCATCGACTATGGTCCGTGCCCACAACTGTGTCGATACCTTCGGCTGGTCCACCCATTCCTTCAGCAGGTTCAAGTGAAACACCTGGTGTTTCTTGCACCGGTCAGGTAGATACAGTTCATACGTTACCGGACCCACCTTCTTTGTGACCTCGTATGGCCCCTGCCACTTGGCCAAGAGGCCTGAATCTGAAGTTGGCAGCAGTAGGAGAACCTTCTGGCCCTGCTGAAAAGCCCTCCTCCAGGAAGCCTTATCATAGTTCTCCTTCTGACACTGATGGGCACCGGCTAGATGACTGTTGGCGAGCTCTTGATACTGGTCGAGCTTGTCTCTCATTTTCAACACATATGAGAGGACACTGCAGTGCTGCTGTTGCTTCGGTTCCTCCCAGGCCTCCTTCAGAACGTCCAGTGGACCCCGCACCGGATGGCCATACAGGAGCTGGAAAGGGGAGAAGCCTGTGGAAGCTTAGGGTACCTCTCTATAGGCAAAGAGAAGGAAAGGGAGCCACTGATCCCAGTCAGACCCCGTGTCCGTCACAAACTTCCTCAACATGGATTTCAGAGTCTTGTTAAATCTTTCTACAAGGCCGTCAGTCTGTGGATGGTATGGGCTCGTAATCACCCCACGGATCCCCAGCATCTTATACACCTCCTTGAGCAGCTTAGAGGTGAAGTTAGTCCCCTGGTCCGTGATGATCTCTTTTGGGATCCCGACTCTAGAGAACAGCTGGACCAGGCAGTTGACTGACGGGCCTTGATCTTCTTTAGTGGGAATGCCTCCGGGTATCTTGAAGCATAGTCACACACAACCAGTATGTACCTGTGGCCAGAACTACTCTTCTCTAGTGGGCCAACAATATCCATGGCAATGCGAGAGAAAGGGATGTCAATAATGGGCATGCTGACTAGTGGGGCCCTATCTCCCTTTTTGCCTGGCGCTGTTAACTGGCACTGGGGACATGCTTTACAATATTGGACAGTGTCTGCGTACTGCTGTGGCCAATAAAAGCGAGAAATCATCCTTGAGAAGGTTTTAAGCTGACCTAAATGGCCTGCCCAAGGAACAGAATGGCTCAGCTGGAGAACAATGGGCCTTAAACTTTGGGGAACAACTAGCTGGTCACCTAGTTTGCTGTGGCGAAACAACTGTTCTCCCTTCAACACGAAGACCTCACTGCCCTTCTCTGTCACTTGGGTTGACTCAGGGACACACTTGGCAAACAGGGGCTTTAGAGAAGGGTCCCCCCTCTGCAACTGAGTGATGTTACTAGGAATAAGCTGCATCTCAGAACTACCAAGTTCAGGCACAGGCTCTACTAGCTCAGTTCCCGTCAGTCTGTCTTGCCTTCGCTGACTCCTGCTTTTCTTGGCTCGAGGCTGACTGGCTCCCTCAGCCCCTGGCACATCATCTTCTGCAAAACGTAGCTCATCCCACCCCAAAGCTGATTCAGACTCTGCTTGGATTTGCTTGGACCTTGTGACTGCTACCATACCCTCGCTGGCTCTGCTAGCACCTTGCTCAACCCCGTGACTGGCTATGAGCTCACAGAGGATTGGGAGGTCTCTGCCTAGCACTACCTGGTATGGGAGCTTCTCTATTACCCCGACTGCAAGCAAATACTGTTGACCTTCAACCTGTATGGCTATCTCAGCTATGGGGTATTCTACCTTGTTGCCATGGACACACCAGACACTAACCTTTCCCTCATCGAAAATCACATCCCTAGGAAGACAGTCTGGCCTAACCAAGGTGCGATTGCTGCCTGAATCTAAGAGGGCTACACATGGTTTATCCTCAATAAATACACAGGCTGTCCATTCCTCATCCAAATACTCTGGCTGTTCCCTACTTTCCAACTGCCTGTCATCTGCTCTGGGTGCAAAACCCATGTAGGTCTTACTGACATGCTGGGTTGGACAATCTGCCTTGAAGTGCCCTGTCTGACCACATAAGTGACATGCTAAAGGATTTCTGTTTCTGAACTCCTTAACATTACTGTTACTTGAGCCACAGGGCCCTTGCTTGAAATTTCTGGCTCTATGCCCATTACCGCCTGCTGGTTTACCAGATGAAGCTGCAGAGTGGGATCTGGGAGTGGGGAACCCTTTTGAAGTCCGGTGGGCAGCCAGGAAAGATTCTGCCAGTTCTGCTGCTTCTTTGGAAGATGTGGGGTTTGCGTTCTTTGACCCAGGTCCGGAGCTCAGGGTTCAGGATTCTCAAGAACTGTTCCATGACAATGGCATCTCCAATCTGCTCTTTGGTCTTTTCTTTAGGAGCCATCCACTTGTCATACAGTTCCTTGAGGCGAGCCTGCAGCTCCTTCGGTGTCTCGTCATCTCCCACGACGCTGGTCCGGAATCTGATACGATACGTCTCTGGATTGATTTCATATTTATACAGAACAGCATTCTTGACCTTAGCATAGTTCATTGTTTCCTCAATGTCCATTGCAACATAAGCAGCTCCGGCTTTGCCAGTGAGCAGTGGGGCAAGATGCAAAGCCCACTCTTCTGGAGGCCACTGACATGCATATGCAATTCTCTCAAACATTGTCAGGTAATGTTCAATGTCCTCATCTTCACGGTAAGGTTGCATCTTGGGGCCTTTCCACCCAGGAAATCTCACCCGTAGGCTGGATGGTTGCCCCGCAGAGACCTCAAAGGGGCCAGGGTCAGGATCAGGGTCAGGAAACAGGGATCACGGTCAGGAAACAGTGACAAATGAAGCGGTCATAGCCACTTTGTCACAGGCACCTTGGTTAAAACTGCAGGTGTTTTAACTGCAGATAAATGCCCTCTGGGTGAGAGGCAAAAAAACCCCACAGAGGGCTGTACACCAGTCTCAAAATGTTGAAATGAACCCTTGGGCAGGAACGTCCAGAGACCTGAGACGAGCAGCGAGAATGAGGAGCACTCGCTCAGTGTGAGGCTCACAGACAGACATGAGAAAGGATGTTGCAACACAAAAAGAACATTTTGAGAAACATTTTGCTGAACAAACAGGTGATTCAGTGAGGTCTAGAGCTTATAAGACATGACACATTGTTTGGTTGAAAACAGAACTGCATGTATTTATGCATATCATCATTTTAATAGACCTTTACACCTTTTGGGTTGTTTTTTTCTGCTGTGTTCATTGTTAATGTATTGGCATAGCTCCATAGACCAAAAAAGCAGATGAATGCAAAAGTCATTCTCAGATCAGTCTAAAATCTGTTTACACTGCTGCTTCGCCTGGTAAATCACCAGTTCTCTCAGGCAGGAAGAAACACCTCTTGTACACACTAACAAAAACCACAACTTGGCTTTTGCAGTAGATAAAAGAAAAAACTGCTTTTGCACAGGATGGTTGTGATTCATATGACAAATAGAACTTTTTCATTGTATTTCCTCTTTTTTAAGAATACTTTCTGATCAAAGTGTTTGTAAGACAAAGAAATGGTTTAACGAACACCCTGGCATATAAGTGGTGGCCTGTTACATTGTCATCTAGCCTCCTCTAACGGAAATTAATCATAATAAGCAAGTCTTGAACTGCTAAAGCTGAAATATATTTATGCATCAATCATACTCATTCACATCTAACTATACCCATCCATGTAGTTCTTTTGTTTTAATGACAAGCAAGGTTGATAAGATACAGTAGCCTATTCAAAACCTAACATTTTTAAACCTAGCATTTTTTTTTTTTTGCACTTAACCTTTATTTCCATATGCAATTATATAGAAGTGAACATACAAACAAATACATAAATCACATAACAAATGTAAGCATCGCATCGACCTATCTTATTCAAATTCTATTCATAGAGGCATCACAGACGTAGGCACCCAAATAACCTCATCCTAACCAATATGCAATCACCCAAATGTTTAACCATACACTTCTTCATATGCCCATTGGGAAGCTCTGGATGTTAAAGAAGAGAGGGTCAAGAGAAATCTCCATTAGTTTGTCACTGTACCATCACTTTACACGCACTCATACACAATCACAGTCACATCCGTATACATGGCTACAATTACATGTAGACTGCACCCGTCAAACTCCTCCCCTCCACTGAGATTACGGAGAAGATGTGTCCTTATTCAGTCTCGGTAACTGTAGTATTACCGGTGTCCACTTAATGTTGAAAACATCAGTCCTTAGTTGGAGTTTAGCTGTTATGCTTTCCATCAAATATACACTTTTTAACCTTTCCCTCCATTGTTGGACAGTTGGTGGCTTTACATTTCTCCATAACACCATAATCATCTTCTTTGCGATCAGCAGCAACACCCCAAGTAAATATGTCTGATGTTTGGTATCTATATCCTCTGGAGTCTCTCCTAAAATAAAGAATGCTGGCTCTAGAGGCAGGTCTACCCCGATGATTTGCTTGATCTCTGCCTGAATGTCTCTCCAATATTGATACAATTTGGGACAATCCCAAAAAATATGGGTATGGTCGCCAATCTTCCCGCATTCTCTCCAGCATAATTCTGAGGTGTTGCTGTATCTCGCTAACACAAGAGGAGTCTTAAATACTCTCATTCTAGTTTTCCATTCAAACTCCCTCCAGGTAGGACTGCTTGTTAGCCTGTGACCCTCAAGGCATGTCTTTTCCCACATTTCATCAGTGATACAAATATTCAATTCCCATTTCTGTTTCGTTTCCATAGTATTTCCTGTTACGTTATCTTGAAGCCATCTGTATAAGTGGGCTATCAGGTTCTTTTTTATCACTCCCTCCATAGTCAACATAAAAATCTTTTCTAAATTAGATGGTAGTTTACATATCTGCTCCCAATCTGCATGTGAGTAAGTAGTGTCGCACTTGAAGAAATCTAAAAAAATCCATCCCTGACAGACCAAATTCTTTCTGAAGATGTACATATGATTTCAAGGTTTCCCCACAAAAAAGCTGATCCACAATAGTTAGCCCTTTATCTGCCCATTTTCTGAAGCCGTTATCTATTTTGCCAGGTAGGAATTCCGGAATAGCCACTATTTTTAAAGCTCTGGATATAGAATTAAAAAGGTTTAGTCGTTTTCTAATAACTAGCCAGGTTTTCATTGTGAATTTAATCCATTCATTATCTACTTTTAATTTCTTCCAATATGCTTGACTCAGGAATGGTAGCCCTTCCAGGGAAATACTGGGGCATGAATTTTGCTCTATACTCACCCAACCCGTTTCCATATCATTTGTTATCCATGCTATCAGGGTCCTCAGCTGTGCTGCCCAATAGTAGAATTTAATGTTGGGCAGATTAAGGCCCCCTTTTTGCTTTGGTAGTAACAAAGTCTTGAGTCTAACTCTAGGTTTTTTATTTTGCCATATGAATCTTGATATCAATTTGTCAAGAGTGTTGAATGCTACCATAGGGACTCCCACTGGCAAAGATTGAAATAGAAAAAGCAGTCTGGGCAAAACATTCATTCGGATAGTTTCAATTCTACCAATTAGTGATAAGGGAAAAAACCTAGCATTTTTAAAACTAGAATGGCGTGTTTTCTACAGAACAAAGTATGTCTTTAGAAATTTAGTTTAGAGCAGGTTATTGGCTTTAGTGGTACAGTGGCAGCTGACCAAACAGAGTGTCCTTAGGCTGTAGTCCCTGATAAGGTAAGTTGCCTTTGAGCATGAAAATTGAGCATGAAAATTTCTATTGAACAGTCTGTGGTTTGATCCATGTCAGTAAATCAAGATAATAAGACACTAATTCTAATATGTAAAGTGTAATTGGCCCTGAGGGGCTAACACCTCTGAATCAGCACATCAGCATTTGTCATGCCCAGGCTCTGAAAGGCTTTGACTTTCCTCAAAGTAAATTTTCAGTGTTTACATGCAGCCCAAATGAACACAATGAGAAATGCCTGAGATAAGAAGAGAGGAGCAGGATGAGGTTTTTATACTGACTAATAAAGACATTTACTCAATCTAAACAGATAATATTCACCTGAAGTAAGACCAGGCAATGAGAGGGATTATGAATGTCTGGTTAGCTATGTGAGGCAAGTAGACAACTGCTGTGTAATTATAGCGCCAACAACTATACCATTTACATTATATGTTTGATTTAATTTGATTTTTTATTAGGATCTCTTTTAGCCCAACTGGGCTATTCTTCCAAGAGTCCTCAACATAAAACCATCACTTTAATAGATACAAACAGAAACAAACAATATGTGTACAATTAAAACACTTAAAACCTTAAAACCCACAATTAGCCCCATACATTGTGCAAAAAAACAAAAAAAACAAAGTACAACAATTGATGTCCCGTATACAGCAGGGAACCAATGAACATATAATGAACAATGAACTATATCATAATTAACTACATATTTCTATTGTCTCACATACATTAACTTAAGATATTTTTTTTTAATTATTCATGGGCATTACCCTAGTGGTGTCAGGTAGTTTATACCACCTTTGACAAGCCTGATAAGAGAATGCTCTTTTACCAAGCTCTAATTTTGTCTTTGGCATAACATAATTTGCGCCTGTAGTTGTTCTCGTATTGACAGAATGTCTATCACTCACCAATGGAGTCGGTCATAAATAGCTCTTGGTTTCTTCGTATGATGTACGTTATAACATGCTTTTGTCAATGGTGTCATTTACAGCCAACCACCCTAGAGTACTATGTAATTCAGTCACCAGGGTGTCACATGCATCTCAAGACAATTCTAGCTGACTTATTCTGTGCCTTTTGGAGCCTTCCTATCTCACCAATAGCTGCATTGCCCCAAATGGCTGAGCAATAGTTGACCTGACTGCCAATTAAGGCTTGGGTTGACTGCTTCAGTACTTCCATATGCAAATAACCAGCTATCCGTCGAATCATACACGCTGTGCTAGTGACCTTTTTTGATAAGTGACTGACATGGGGAGTCCATGATAAACGATTATCTAAGTGAATACCTAAACGTTTAATAACTGAAACCTGTTCAATGCGTTCCCCCTCAGAAAAAACTTTTAACTGGATCTGTTCAAGCCCCTTTTTCCTAGATCCAGGCACCATAATTTTGGCATAATTTTGGTCTTCCTGGCATTCAGGACCAGTTTGTTGCTACAGACCCAGTGATTAATATTTAGTAGGTCCATTTGGAGGGCCTCCTCTATTTGTGCTGCTGAAAGTCCAGCTGTATGCACAGTAGTGTCATCAGCAAATACTGTAGTGCTGGACTTAGATAGTAGGTGTGGAAAGTCATTTGTATAAATTAAATAGAGAAGTGGACCGAGGCAGCTGTCTTGCGGTACACCACACTTTATAATATGTGAAAAGGAAAAAGACCCATTGATGAACGTAGACTGCATTCTATCTGTTAGGTAAGATTTCACCCAGTTTAGTGCAGTTTCTTGGAAACCATAATGCAAAGGTTTCTCTACCAGTATATTATGATCAACCAGATCAAATGCAGCACTAAAATCAATGAATAAAGCCCCAACTATATTACCCTTATCCATCTGTCCCAGCCACTGGTCAGTCATATCCACAAGAGCTGTAGCAGTATGTCCACTTCTACTGTATATGCATGTTGATGAATAGTGAGTAAATCATTATTCTCCATGTAATGCCAGATTTGTTTCCAACAGTTTACCAATTGCAGGGAGAATGCTTATAGAGCGGCTACTGTCCACCATCAAAGGTTGCTTATTATCTTTAGGAATGGGACAAAGTTTGGCATGCTTCCAACTCTTTGGGACATGTCCCTGTTCAAGCGACCACTTAAACAGGAACGTTAATGGAGTTGCTATTTGCTGGGCAGCCAATTGAAGTAATTTGTTGTCTACAAAGTCATAGCCAACTGATTTTCCATCAGTAAGTGCCTCCAACAATTGAACCACCTCCTCCTTACACACTAGTGAAAGAGCCATAGAGCAGGTTCTACCCTTCATGATATTATCATCAATAGACTGCACAATGGTTTTCATAGAACTTGAGTTTTTAACCTTTTCTCTCAACATATTCACTTTAGTAACAAAGTAATCTGCAAAATGGTTTGCCACATCATTTGGTTTTGTTAGTATGTGCCCATCAACATCAACATTAGATGGAGGAGCTGAGACAGATGTTCCAAGCAGTCCTCGTACAATATTCCATGTATTCTTTGAATCATTTTTACAATCTCTGAATGCATTCTTGTAAAATGAAACCTTCTTATTGCGATTTAATTTAAGTACATAATTATGGAGTTTTTTTTATAGTTCTGTCTATCTAAATCCAATTTTGAATTTGATGCAACAACTTTTGCCCTGTTTCTTTCCATAAAAGCCTTACTTACCTCATCATCTATCCAGGGGGCTGTACGTGCTTTAACAGTTCTTTTCCTGACTGGAGCATGATGCTCCATCACACCTGTTAAGAGTTGAGTGAAACATTCAGTGGCATGATCCAAATTATCCTCAAGATACACCAATTCCCAAGGAACCGCAGCTAAATCCTTCTGAAATTCACATTGGTTAAAATTGTTAAAAAATCTCTTAACAACAATACACGGTGGTTTCTTGGGAACTCTGGGGTTTTTAGTTATCGTCACAATATTGTGATCTGTCCAACCCACAGGAATGGAATATCCTTCAGAACACTGCATTGGTAAACTGCTAAAAATCAAATCAATACACGTCTCAATTTTCTCATGGTTTCTAGTGGAAAATCTTGTTGCACTTCTAACCATTTGGTTTAAGTTGCAGGTCTCAGCAAACCTTGACAATTTTATTCTATTTGTATTGTTTGTATCACTCCATATTACTACCCATATTACCTCGACCTCGGTTACTTGACCAACACAAAGGTTGTCTCTCCTTTGAAGGCAAATATGATTTTGATATATTTTATATATAAAGCCACTGCTCCTCCATACCTGTTCCTATCTCTTCTCATCATATTGAATCCCTCAAGGTGAATCTGTCCATCATTAATTATGTCATCTAAATGCGTTTCAGTTATGGCTAAAATATGCACATTATTATTCATCATTAAATCAGAAATGTGCTAGATGCAATCCTTTCCTTGGCAATGACAAATCAATTGAGCGTACCTGTTTCCTACTTGGCTTTGACATGCTACAGAAAACCAAAAACTCATCATGAGTCCAGGGCTAGACAACCCATCAGACCATACACAGATCTAGAATAACCACGGAGTAACCTTTGAGTCCCTATACAACTGGTTGTTTATGTACAACTTGTCAACAATCAATGAGGTAATGTGCATTTAATCTCCGGTGCTCCTTCATAATTGGATAGCATTGAGCATTTTGGCACCACGTTCTCAGACATCAAATCATCAATTTGCATCTGACTATATTCTAGGTTCGCTCTGAGCTTGCCCAATTCCTCTCTCATGACATCCAATATCTCAAGCTTTGCAAGCCTTTTATCAATGGATTGCAGCAGAGGAATTTCTACCTCCATTGTTGGCTCACTCCCATTACTGTCAGAACGCGCTCTTTTGCCTGGGGAGGGTCTGGAATCCTCATTGATATCCTTTAGGATCTTCTTCTTGTCTCTTTCACCAGTGTTCCCAAAGTTTATATCTTTCTGAGACATATTCCCGTTTGCTTTTCGATAGCTCACCTCAATAAATCTCTCCAGCTCTTCAATAGACCCACTAGAATCCAGGTTGTTGATCAGAGTTCAATCAGGCCCTGTAGTTTGGGCCAGCCAACAACTTGCAGTGGGCAGCAGAAGGGCTTCCAGCAGGAGCAGACCGGGGCAGAGGGAATCCACTAAAAATCACTTCTTGCAATTGCCATCCTCAACTGTACATCAATCCACAATTGTACTGACACTTATATGCGGCGATTTGGTGCAGCCGTCACAGGGACATTACTGTAATTTTTTGTTAGAGATGAGGCTACATTACAGAAAATTGCTCTTATCTCCTGTGTACACTGCAGGTTATTCTCACAGAACATATGGCATCATGTAACACTGATAACAAACCTTATATGTTTATGTTTGTTGTTGCAGGTGACCAGGAAGACGCATTCTGAAAACAAAACATTCTTGTTATCAATGTCAGGCAGAGGAAAGTGCAGGTTGTAACAAGGTACAGTAAAAACACACTTTTTCCATCTATCAATACATCCTTACCTTGTCACTTGATGCTCATACACATCAGTGTCAAGATAGTGAGATTAAAATAGTAATATCAATTATATAATAATTGTATCAACCGAAACATGGATTAAACCCTTCTACAGAATAAAAATTAGGCTAAACATCCCCACTAAAAATTACACTTTTTCTTAAAATGTACCTCTTGCTGTTGCATTTTAGTCAATTAACTTGAATTTATAGATCAAATAAAAAATCTAATTAATGAAACTTGTAAAAAGGACAAATTTGATATGAATTTGATAGTTTCTGATTAATGTAGGTCATAAAATGTTGCTTATATAATCCATCAGTGACATATAGCTTTCAGGCTAGCATGAACTTCCCTATGTTATATTATGCCTTGGCTTGGGAGAAGTGCATGTCTTTAGAAAATTAATTTAGAGCAGGTTATTGGTTTTAAGGGTCCAGTGAATGTGACTTAATGTTTTGTGACCTAATTACAAAGGAAAGTCACCATGTGCCTACAGCAGATTACATTTATGCACAAATATTGGATGTTGTGCATGAAAAAAGAGGATCACGAGAATCAGAGAGAAACCAGATGGGCCACTTGTCCAAACAGGAATTCCTTAGGCTACAGTTCCTACTGATTTGGCTTTAGGATTATGTGTTCATTATACAAATATAACATTCCCACAGAATATTCACCTTTTTCTGTTGAATTGCAATATTTCTTTGACTCGAAAATTACAGTCAATAAGAAAGCTAAATGGCCCATTCTACAGACTGAGGGTTGGAAAAAGTTTAAATTTGTATCTTTTTTCCAAAAATATTTTACACTCCCATCATATGGGACAATGGGACACTTACTGAACCTGCATCATAATATTGATTATTTAATTACTGGAAGGACTTGGTTAAGTAGCTTCCCCCCAATATAGGATAACGTACAGAATGTTTTTTTTTAGCAACTATGGATGTCCAATGACTGTACAATAGCCTGTTGTCAACTAAAAGGATCCGTTAGCTATGACACATGATAGTTCTACTAACATATTTCGTCCTAATGATTTTCTCATTCAGCTCATGGAGTGGACACTTCATAATAAAGTTTTCTTTTCAGGACAGATTGTACTTGGTGTTCCGATAGGATCCTGTTTTTCTCCAATTTATGCATGTCTGTTATGTGTCTATGGGAAAAGGAACGTTAAACACAGCTGTTAATACATTTTTTTACCAGATCCGTTGGTACGTTGTTATACAGATGATACTTTGTTGCTATTTTCTGGTAATGAAACTGATCTTTTCATAATTACTAATTACATTAACAACAACTTTCCTTAGAATAGCCTACACTCTATTTGACAATTGCCACTGGTAAACTTCACATTAGTACTTTTAGTATTAAATCCTGTTGAAATAGCTTCCATTCTTTGAGCAGATTCTTTCCACTCATCTAATCTTACAAATAATATCCCCTTCTGGAAATTTCAATTTTATCTGTGAAGGTGATGATGATGATGATGATGATTTTAATACACAGGCAATGCAGGCTATATGTCCAACAGATTTCAAGACCCTACAGACCCAAAGTTATTGAAGTTATAACTTCACTAACTCATTATATTGACAAGCTTGACTGCATGGTCGTTTAAATAAAACTAAAAGCAAGAAAATTTGTCACGAGCAGTTGTTAGGAATAACACTAGTAACACTAGTGCTGAACATATATAAACATATATGAACATATATAAAGCATTGCATGTTCCAATTGGAGTAACATACAAAGTGACACTGTGTTACATGTTCCCCGATCATCCTCTTGTTTCTGTCAAGAGAGACCCTATTTTGGGATAAAAGGGACACTGGGCTCAAACAAGCGGTGTAGGTGTACAATTCAATTCAGTTCCATTCAATTAAATTCATTTCTATTCAGTAATTACATTCAATGTGATGCGTTGTAGCATGGCTAGCTGAGCATTGCGACACGGTTATCGATTAAATTATTTAGTGCCAGTAATTAGGCTAGCACAAGATAAAGTTACCTACCATTAAAGTTAGACGTTGACGTTCGTAAATGACCTGCAGAGAGTGGGACCCGGTGTGTGGGAGATTAAGTGGCACTCAGCTTGTATTTGGCTCGCAGACAAACAAGATGTCCTCCAGAGGCCATCTCACAAAGCGTTACTGTCTGACTGACTGCTAGTCCCGAGTCCTTCCATCAAAAACTGCGCGGAAAACAGTCTTTGCGGCACTTTGACTTCATTTAGACAAGGTTTCCCGACCTAATTTCGCCAATCTGACAAGCTTTCTGACGTCATTGAACGCTTTTCTCTTACATGAGTAAAACATATTCTTTGAAAGTATTTGCAATAAAGTATAAAATCACACCTTTGTGCCCTAGTTGTTTTCATATATAGATGTCTTTAAAATGGCTACACCTCTTCCCTCCCAACAGGCGTTTTACAGTGCGGCGAGCTCCTAACAGGGCTAACGTTTTACAGCTCACAGGGAAGAGGCATAGAAAGAGTGTCAGCCATTTTTAACACATCATACTATAAAGCAAGGAATCTGTCTGTCTGTCTGTGTGTCCGTTGCATAACGCGAGAACCGTTCGTCCGATCAACTTCACACTTTGCAGGTGTATTGCTGGGGACCCAAGGAAGTGCAGTGTCAGATTTGGTACAATGTGGACACGCGACACGTTCAATATGAATAAACAAGCGAACAGCGCTCTGTGCAGCAGCGGTGCAAACGGGCACTGCACTAGTCCATATGAAATATGTTTTTATTTCACTGAGAAGGCTGAAATGTTAAGTTTTCAAACTGAACTGAAAATAGTCAAAATTCAATATTGTCATTTATTCATATTCACATATTTAGTTATTAACCATGGGGCTACATCTGAAAAAGAGATGAATATGGAAGATGTTCCTTTCACATATGGTGCTTAAAGGTTCCCGAGTTGAAGTCTTTCACCACTCTTGGACCTAAAAATGGTATATTTTTGAAAATCACCAGAAGAGACATGGGAGAAGTATTCCACTAGGCAATTAGAAGCTAATTTCTCTTGTTAGATGGTCAAAAAAACAACAACAATCCAGCTGATCCATGGGTTAGGGTTGTAAAAACTACTAGGCTGAGTAAAATGGTAGATCTAATCATAATAGTTAGGCTATCTTCCACTTAAAATGGTGCCTCTAGTGCCTATCTTGTGTGTTTTTCCTGGAGGTTAATTGGAAGGACTGAATACGAACAACAGAGCAACAGCATTACCACACTTAAATGATAAATAACATTAGCATAAGTGAGGTTGGTCCAAGGGCAGTTCACCTTTCTAATCAGTGTGGTGGGCAGAAAGGTTAGAGGTTAATCTTCTCTATGCTGGCTACACAATGAAAATAAGTTACAAAAATGACATACTTTAGTAACCAACTCTGTGTTTATTCCATGATGACCCATTCATAAACTCAAGATAAACTCAAACTCGAGATAATTTCTAGTCCCAAGTACCTTTCAGACACCAAATATCAAAGCAGCAATTTGCCAAGGAATCTATTTTTTGAGTGTAAATTCTTCAATGCAAAAATAGGTAGAATGTAACTGTGAGCTTTCTAATACTTAATACATTCATCATGCATGATAATAATCATACACAAAAAAATATCTACAGTATAGATATATAGGAATTAAATTCTAATCTTGACACATTTCTCGTTGGTATTTCTACATGTATTCAGTACAGAATTAAAATCCACAAGACCCCTAAGAAGACTTCACACAAAGTTACAGAACAACAAACTGCAGCCCTCAGGTCAAAATTAGCTACCAGCCAAAGTTAAGACCATCTTATAAGAACGTTTTTACACCTGAATAACATCATCAGAGTAGTAATGCAACAACAGCATCAGGTTTCATGAGTAATCAATGAGGTACTCAGGATAAATCTGGAGTTTATCGAAGACAACAAAGATGTTGGGGTTGGTCTCGGAGTCAACACAGCTATCGTATAAGCGGTTGGTGGTTCCTTTTGCAGGGGGTCGGACGTAGCTGCTGCTTCCCTTGGTGAACTCCCCCACCAGGACCAGAGCAACAAACATGATCTTATTCTTGCTGCTTTTGATTTTGGCATATCTGTCTGAGTAGGAGGCCGCGTTGGCGAAGTAGCTCCCTATACAGTAAAAAAGGTATGAGTACTGTTATCACAATCCAAAAGAGAACACAAATATAATTAGCTTTTTCCACTACACAAGTGCTGTCATGGTAAAGTAGGCTATGGTTTTCCATTTGTTTTTTGTTCACGGTTCAGTATGGTTAGGGTACAGTAAAAGCGTCCTAATGTGTTTGATACCAGCCCGCTTTCAAAGGGTGCTGGCAGGATTGCTGTCATCACACGAGCAATGCACAGGGTCAATGGTCAGTTACAACCCAGTACCCAGCTGGTGTAAACAAGTGGAAAGTCAGAGAAAGTTGAGAAAGAGACAAAACATCAACAAGCAATGGAAAAACAATGACAACACACTGCAAAGGGAAACAGATGAAATACAAGTGCTAATCACACTATGGGCCTACGAAAAATTGCAGATTGCAGACCAATCTTAATTCTAAAGTGTGCTGTTGACACTGGTTGCAATGGTGCTACTGTTGCTATAGTTACACATGGGCGCTCTGGACAGGGTCCCATATGTTCAAAATTGCAATGGAAAACCAAAGGGTACCAATCCTGTGCTATACTGTGCTAAACCATATACCCAGGCCCAGAACAGGCAGAGCATAATATTTGTGCATTAGAAAAAACATGTTTCTGTTGTATCTTGTCAGTATTTATCATACTATTGGAACGGGTGCTTAGGGACATACATACATACCTTTGCCATAGTGTGTGCCATGGACACCACAGACCCTCCAGTCAAAGTTTTGCTCACAGATGGCATCAATCAGGGACTCATCTGTCCCATGGAACAAGTACCGCTCATCCACAGGTTTCCCTCCATTTTTCTCCTTCATCTGCTCCTTCTGCCTGAAGCAAAGTCAAAAATTACACAGGACTAAAAAGAAATGTTGAAATGAATAAAATCACTGTCATTTATGACCCAATATCACATTGCATGTGTTCAATTCTATGCACCGAAAGCACTGAGACACGGTTAAATTACCTAATTCCACTAACAATAATTCAATGCCGTACAATGTCACCTACTGTTAAAGTTCATAGGGACAGAGTTGCTGTCTGCAAATCCCGTTACTAACTGTGGAATGTTAAGTTTCATTTTGTTTTCACACCAGGAGACTCTGTGGATTTCAGTGCTGCTGGTCTGCTGTCTGTACATCTCTGACGTGATGCGCACATCAGGCACATTAGAGATCGATTTAGATCCATTTCTATAGAGTGACCAACTTTTGATTTTGTCCCTCTGTATGAGAAACACTGCATCTCACAGTCAAAGACGCCCTCTAGAGGCCATCTGACAAAGCGCATCATCTCACTAAGCGTTACCTGACTGACTAACTGCCTGACCTGAATTTGCCTTGTGATGCCCTCAGCTGCGCTGTAGGAAAAAAACAATCCTGCACAGACCTCTAGTTGGAGTATACTCGTATAGCACATGTAGGCCTATTCAGGCCATGGATCTTTACATAAAAGGCAGGCTTGTGGCTTGCCATCACTATGAACTCCTGGCTCTGCTCAGGTGTGCTGGGTGCCCCCCACCTCACCCCACCCAAGAGGCCCTGCATGTGTTTTACCATTGAAACATTCTCCACAGAGAGGGGTTCTGGATCCTCTTGATGCTGTTTATTACACTGTGTGGCATGGTGAGCTTAAACAACTTCTCAACCATGCCATACTCCTTCATAGAGTTGGAGAGAGGAACCAGCTGAAAGATATAATGCAGTGCAGATAAATATATATATTCAATGCACTGGAGAAAAACATAGACTAAAAACAGGAACATTTCAACACAAAAGTACATGCTATACAAATACCTTGTATGAGAAATCAAGTAGGGCATTCTTGTCCCAGTGGGCTGGGACAGCTTCAGCTGTGGAGGAAGTGGAGCTGTCTGATGATGTGCTACCAAGGAGACATGAACACAAGAATTATCTGGCTGGTTGAGTCAGCTGAGACCAGTGAGAAATTAGTAACCTATTTTGGATACCTCTACTGTAGAGGTAGTGGTATCCAAAATAGGTTACTAATTTCTCACTGCAAGGACAATGCAAATAATCTCCCTCCATTTGAAAATACCTCTTCAGCTTAAGCTCCACTTCGTGAGCAGAGACAAAGCGAGGCCTCCTTCTGACCTCTCGTTTGGTTTTGTATTGTATATTCTGCTGGTACATCTGCTGGGCTCCAGGCGTACCTTTGAAGTAGAGAATATACTTTTGTTTGCCAGCACCAAAAGGAATATCCGTCTCTCTGTCTGCGAGATAAACATTCTCCAGAGTTTGAGAAGTGACAGAGGCAGGCGCATCACCACTTTCCTACAGAGAAAACATAAATAGAGTGTAGAACAAAGTAAGTGTAACATCTTTCAATCATTAAACAGGAAAATTTTTATTATCACAGAGTGAAAGGAGGGAGGGAGCAAATCTGAAAGTTGTGTTTGTGTTTCATCTGATCATCACTGAATACATAAGACACATACCGTAGCTGCTCAGTCTGCCTTAAAACTATTAACTGACCTCAATTCCATACTCCACCCATTTCCCATTCTCTTCCTTCCAGTACCACAGCCACTGTGTGGCAAGGATGAAGTGAGGAGGTTTAGAGACAGATGAGGCAGTGGACAGGCGACGAACTGGAGACCCTCCATACCTCATTTTCAAGAAGTCCACTGACTGGGGTGCAGACCTGAAAATAAGCAGCGACAATGTCTAAATCAACAATTCTCACAGGGGGAGTAGGCAGTTCTACAGAGTTACACCAATGTTGGGCTGGACAATATATCCGTAAGAATAACAGTTACACTATCTACACCTCTGTGGTCTGTTATATCGTTCATGCACCTTGGTTGGATAGACAGGAATCCAAAAGCCAGCGAGGATTGAGACGGTTGATCGGTACAGCTTGTGTCTTGTCCTGGGTCACAGTAGGCCTTCTCAATGTCCTCCATATTGGGCAAGTCCTTCCAGGTCACGCCATCAACATCTAGAACCTGCCACTTGTAAGGTAGGTGGTAATGGACACGGACACACTTTTCTGGGAAAAATGACACAAACATACAAAGATAGTATAGACCCATCTAGACAGTGGCACACAAAAGCACATAGTCTCTTTTTCTCTCCCTCTCTACATCCAGATGTACACATTTCATTTAGTGAGGAATCACAAGTGGCTTGTAGCAGCAGCAGTGTTACCTTTGAAGCTGCAGTGTCTGCGAATGAAGTACAGGCAGATTTCATCCCTGTCAGTCTCACTGATGGGATTGGTGGCGCCAGCAGAACTAGTGGAGGACTTGTTGGAAGGGTGGCGAGTGCGGTCTCTCACCACCGGGTACGCTGCAAGAGACGCACATACATACACACAATGTGCTGTGTAGGCTATTGCTCTGACCACGTAACACAAACAGTTCCTAATTTTTCTATAAAAAGTACTGTACCAGGAACAGCAACAGCTTGTCTCTCCTGTTGACCTGAGATGATGAACTTATTTCTGTAGATCTTCTCGATGATTTTAATATTCTCGTGGCTGAATCCTCGGCCATTGAGGATCTTCATGACATGAGCATCCATATTATGGGCCCTCTTACATGAAGGCCCAAACTTACAGTCACCTTGGACAAAGTGCTGGCAGAGGTGAAGGTTGGTACAGGAGGCTGCGAACTTACAAGATCCATGTTCACCGTTGCCCTTGTTGTAATGTGGGCATATCTGGAGGTGGGAAGAGAGGAGGATGACCATGCAATCACATCACAAGGAAAATGTATGACAACTGATTGATTGATAGATTGATTGATTCATTCATTAAAGCATTGATTAAGGCTTCTTTAGTTCCTTCATTTACGCCATTCCAACACAACCTCAATTCCCATCCAACTGTTCAGTGCAATGTACCTCAGGAAGCAGATAGGGATCATTCTGCAGTAACAACTGGAACAGCTGTTTCTCAGTCAGGTCTTGAAGTCCAAATCTCGTCAAAAGGGCCGCATTGTATGAAGAAGCCAGAATGTGGGAATTTTTGCACTTGTTTCTTAAAGTAATGATAAAAACAACACATACTTTCAGTAAAGGATTTTAGTTTTACTGAATAACCCTATGAAGATAGCACTTAAATGATGTCTACAATACAATACAGTAGCTGACATACATAGTTTCTGTACATACATAGGCCTAAGACTCACAGTGTGACTGTGGTACTCAATACAGACTTTATCATGACCATATCACACTTAATGGTACTGTTTGTTGTTTTTTGTTATCTCCTATGGTGTCACTATAATATGCCTATAGGGACTTAAGATATATCTGCGAAACGCCATAGAGAGTTTATTGTGACAGTTCATCATTTCAATTTTGTAACTTTGTCAACATGTCCGAGCATGGAGCAGAGTATGGAGACGAGGGGCTGAGAGAGGATCTGCTTTCTTGCAGGCAGTATAATATCTTTATTGTGCATACACACGTGTGAGTATTTACCACCTTTGGGTTAAAGTATGAAAAGTTACACAGTTCATCACATCAAAATCCCCATAGTGTTGCCAGTGTATCGTGGCTGTAGAATTTCATGAAACCCCACTGACAGGGCTTGTATGGCAATATTTTGGCCATAAGTCCCTCCATGCAATGCATTAAGTGAGCGTATGAATTCATTAGCAGCAGCTGTTAATAAGGTTTAGGGTAGCTGCTGGTTCCTTCACCTTATGGCAGAGATGAGGATTGAATATCCTACTTATTAGTCCAATGAAAAAGAAAGTGTGTGTCTGTTCGCGGAGTGGAAAAGTACTGAATCCTTCATGAAACTTGTTTACCAGACCTTAGTGCTCCGTTCCTGTCTCCAGAAGACACTCAAGGACACAGGACTGATAAGACAGTACACCCTCCCTTACACACTGCTTGTCTTTGTGTTGAAAATCATACTTGTATACTTTTTTTGCTTCACTATTCAGAAAACTGCATTTGCCACTGTGCTGTGCACTAATAAATAACCTTTATTGAAAGAACACAGAGATCTCAGCTTGAATTCTTTATTGAGCAACTTTTCTCTATCAGTGTGATAAAGGTTATTTTCCACTGTGTACACACACACACACACAGACACAGGCAGATGAGCATACAGATACGTAATGATCATCTTATCCGAAGGCCTAAAAATCTGCATTAAGAATATAATCATTGCATTTATTGACATCTGCGTATTTCCCCTTTACCTCTTTGTGTGTGTGTGTGTTTGTAAATATTGTCATCAGTAAAGCAAAATCTGCAAGACAGCACTATATTGTCTATAGTCTTATTCAACTTCATTCCATAGCACTCAATACAGTGGTGAGGGGAAATTTTAGTCGAATGTGAATTACTGCCATCTTGTGGTCAAATATTAGAATTAAAATTTATAGATGCAACACTTTTTTTTTAAAGCAGCTTGAAAGTAAATCCAAATAATGAACTGAATTGCACATACATTAGAGGAATCTTAATAATTTTTGTCAAAGACTGTTTTAATGTTTCTATTGTTTTCCATTGTTCCTATTGTTTTTCATCAGTCTTTCAGCAGAAAAGCAAAATGGTTCATCTTACTTTGAATGTTATATTTTACTAAAAAATATTCTTTATAATGTACTTTCTTTCAATAGCAGCATTTATCATGAGTGCTACTGTATAACAAAACTGAAATGAGACCGTTCTCATAACTTTGTAGCCTAAAGGTCGGCCTAATCAAAGATCTATTCCAAAACCTGGTATATGGCTGGACCGTTTACGGGTGTGCCACGTGCCACAGCCGACCAATGGTGTAACTTCATCACTCAGTGTCAGTCACAGACATTCGCGTTAATAGGGCTGGGTCCAGCCAAAAATGTAGACTCTTCCGTCGCAATAAATTTGAAGCTTCATATTCATATAACAATTCAGACACACTCAAAAAAAAAAATTCACAACATCATAGGATCTTGGACAGGTTAGTCAAGACCTGTGAACACAAGTCTAAAGTGAAAGAAAAATAAAAACAAGACAAACAACATGCCAGTCTTTTATTATTTTTTCTTCCTGATTCCTTCCTGAACATTCTCCAGCAATGAGTCGCCTCCCTGTGGCTTAAAAGATTGAAGAATAAAGACGAAGGCCATCATCATCTGGATATAAAAACAATTATCAACTTTTACATTGGAGTGAAACAGTTACTATCTCTGCCATAACTGGGTAGCCTAGCCTACTTTAAGGTGAAGGACGCAGCAGCTACCCCCCCCCCCCCACACACACACACACACACACACACACACACTGTGTTGAACAAATATTGGAAACTGAACTCTTACTCTGATGCCTGTATTAGGCCTATATCATCTCACTCCCACTCTGCTCCGTGCTCAGTTTTGTTGACAAAGTTACTAAACCGAAAACAAATGTAGGCTACTGATTATCAGTCTTCCGTCTTCAGGATCACAAGTAGGCATATCCGTGTTACTGGTGAACAGACAAGGCCTAGGCTATATGATGAACTAGGCCTATAGGTAACTTTTTTTTAAAAATCTGTTATCAGCATCATGTGATTTTCGGTGGTGGGCTATGATTTGGTTATATTTGCATCCTTGTAGAAGTTATCATAGAGGTACTATAGGCTAGTTGTTCTTCGTAATGGCAAAAGACAAAAGTGAAAACCCGAAACTTACCCGAATCTGCAGTTGCCGCAAACATAATACCTGCACAGGTGCAGCTGGTCGCACTGCGGACAGTCTGCCGGGAGCTTCTGACAGAGCCGCACGGGGGTTTTGGCCACTATCAGACTGTCCGGGCTGATGGATTGACCTCTCGACGCCTTCTCCCTTCCTTCTTGAATGGCGATTTTCCCGTCGTCGAAGAGGACGCTGTGCAGGACCGGTCCCGCGACTGTCAAACGCTGGCCGATCAACTCATGGAGCCGCTTAAAGTCCAGACAGCCTTGGTTTTCGCACACGGTCTCGAAAACAAGCTTAGAAACGACTGAGGTCATCCTGGTCGCCTGTGAATGAACCACAACAACTCGATAGCAGCAGGCATGTAGGAGCAGCCTGTTTTGCCTCAGTCACCACAACAGATCGACTTAAACAGAAACGAATCCGAAACTTAAAAATAAAAGGAAGCGATAAAGAGGCCGGGCTATACACAAAAGGCATGTGTCATTTTTAACACATCTGTGTAGGACGACGCACATTTGTGTTATTTTTCAACACAACTAATGTTAGTAGCCAGGACATATGGACACAAAATATCTTATACTCCTACTATTTCAACACACTATAAGAATATAATAATAGTATACAAAAACAGGATATGATAGACTCAATGCTGAGTTCCACAGACATTGTTAAGTCCCAGTAGGAATTTTATAAGATAGCCTGTAGCCTAAATAGATAGCCTGTGATTTAATTTATTTTATTTTATTCGGCAACTGGAGCTCTATTTATCCCACTAGTAGCCTATGGTGGGCTACACTGGGAAGCAACAGTATGTAACTTTTCCCACATTGTTTTTATTGAAAATTCACAGAATAACACAAAAAAGTATACAAACAAAAAAAACGCTTGATAGCTAAGGGATATGTGCGGTTTATAGAGTTATATGAGTTACACAAAAAACATATGTACAGATAATGAATGTCTTGATTTCTTTAGGCTATATGAGAAGATTAAATAGGCTACTATAATTTCCCATATAGTCCATCAAGGAAAATTTAGATTTATGGAAATAACATTTTGTTACTTAGGTGTAAAGCAAGAAATATAGATCTGCATTTTATTTAGGAAAATCAAATTCAAATTAAAACATGAAATTAGCAAACAGATGACAATGATAAAACCATCAGAAATCTATCTGGGATCAATGAAAATATTCACAGTAGACCTATCATAGGCTATAGGTCATGTAGCCTATATGTATTACAGAGGCATCAGTTTATCTGTAAGACTCCTCGTGGACGCATGGTGTCACTGCAGGCTTCATCACAGAGATATGCTACCTTCAGGTGCTGTCGGAAATATTGTATTTTTTATTTGAGCGCACATTAACGATCCAAAATAGTGGTGCGACTGGGGCAGTTGGAATTTATCTATGATAACCGAGTTACCAAGATGTGAGGTTTAAGCGACAGACAGCACGGAAGCCAACAACTTTAGCGATTACATGGCTGATGCGCATTCTATCCTCTTCGTTCTGCCTCCGCAGCGCAAAGTAGCTCTGTGCCGCTTGATATATGAAATAAAATAACAGCCACCAAAAGCTACTTTTGCATCACGGTCCATTTTCCTTATTATTTACGACCAAACCCATCCTACTTGAATGTGAAGCAAGAGTAGTTACGACGTCGTAAATCGGACGCACGAGCTTCCTGGAGCTTGAAGGCAGCATTAGCCCTAGCAACCACTGGAGGGGATCAGTGTACTCTAGCAACCATGGAGGACGAGCTTTCTGAGATGGAAGAGAAAAGCAAGGAGGTCACACAAGAAGAGAAAGAACTTCTCTACAAACTACAGTAATGAAAATAGCTACCACAGCATATTCACAGAAACCTTTGCTTTCCATATGGGCGAATATTTACATAGCCTACCGTACTCCGTAATTCAAACCTAACGTTAAAGTGGAACGATTAACTGTGACTATAGCCTACTTAACAATAACGTTAGATACCTATAATGTTAATGCTGTTTCATTCTAGTTAAAGCTTGATTTTTGATACAATAACTAGTTAGTTAACAGTAGAAAGTGAAATGTTTTTAATGAGTGCTCCCCATCAAACTTTAACTATTTCTAGTCTAACGAGCTGGCTACAGTTTAGGTCCTAACGTTACATCCTTCCAGCTAGACTATGTTCCAACTTTGAAATGTTTGAGTAGGAAATATGGGGATGTATCGTTAAGCAACTTTTTCATAATCTTTTAACATCTCAAGATTTCATTCTCATTTTCCCCACAGAAATGAATGGGAGTGAACAAACAGTGACATCTAGTGGTGGTCAAATTGTAAACAGTTTGAACTAAAAGATTAACTCCTTCGAATCATTTCAATTTTCAGTCTTCCAGCTCTGCCAGCCTGCATATGTTCTCTCGTTGATTGTGAAATGGTGTGTTATTCTCCCTTACTCCTTTTATTGTCCTCCCAAGGCGCTCCAATGCATTCCTTCAGGCAGAGACTGACATGTTAGACCGGTTCATCAACCGCCTGGACCCTCGGGACCTGGCACCCCAGCCTGCAGGAGAGGGCCAGGGGGGAGCTGGAGCCTCCCAGCTGGAGGTTGGGGTAAGTGACACCCAGAGACAAGACCGCAGTAAGGATTCCCAGGGCCCAGCACAAAACTCAGTAGCTATCTATCATGATTGTCCCTAATGACAGAGCAGCCTGGAGTTAGATCATAGAGCTGTAGCTTATGATCTACTGTATCAGGACATCTTCCTTCTGAACATCTCCCTTCTGTTTCTAGGTCAGATGCTGACCTGTCTGCACTGCACTGCTGCACTGCAAAAACTGACAAATTTGTTAAGTTATTAGGTTTCCACTGTGAAGCAGGGAAACCCAAATTTCCCCAATTGGCATGCAGGCGTATTGGACTTGCCTTTACTTTGTTTGAAAGCAGCTAAGCTATCAGTCGAAAAGTGGCAGAGTTACTGACCACTGAATTTTTCAACTTCGGCACAAAAAGTTCAAATGTTTGTAAATCATGCCACAATAATCAATCAGCTTGAAATATGTAAGGGTGGTCAGAAACATCATATTAACACGACCTGTCAAACCACATAATAATATGTTGAGATTTGACAAATTACAGCCATTTGAAGTTGTTGCTATATTATAACAACTTTGTTTGAAAGTAGCTAAGGAATCGGTCAAAAAATGGTGGAGTTATTGACCAATGCAGTGGAAACCGTTCTATTGCTGCTAGTGAAATCATCTTAATGCACTGGCAGATGATTTTACCGGTTTCAACAAATTTGACTTTTTTTCAGGGTAATGTAACTTGTTTCAGGACATTTCCTCATGAAATTGTCTTGGAGAAAGTTTCTTGTTTCAATATTTTCTTCATGGTTTTATGATGATTTCTTGAAAGGAGTCATATTGTCATGTATCAAGCGAAATGTATTGAAAACAGCAAGATTATCTGCCAGTGCAGGGAGATAATTTGACTAAAAATATCACAAAATAAGCTTGATATGTCTGGAAACACTGCACAGGCAGCTTGTCATTTTTTGCAGTGTGAAGCCTTAGAATTCCACATCTGCATGTTTATCAGTTGTCCTGTGTGTGTGTGTGTGTGTGTGTCAGGGTTGCGGAAGGAGGCAGAGATCCCAGTCCATTGTGTCGGACCACTTCCATCAGATGGCCTTGGAACAAAAATGTTATGTGGCACAGAGAGAGGTGGAGGAGACACAAGGAGACCTGGAAAAACTCAAATTCAAATCTGAGAGAAACCAGGGCAACTACAAGGTTGCAACACACACAAATACCCCCCCACCCCCACCCCCACCCCCCCCCCCCACACACACACACACACTGACACGCACCTCTCCTCACTGCCCCTGTTTGTCCCTCCAGGCCTCTCTGGAAGAGGCAGAAATGTGCCTGGCAGAGATCAGGAAGGCCAAGTATGAGTTTGAACGCGACATTGCCAAACCTCTGAGGGAGAACAAAGGGGGGATGATGGGACCTGAGAAGGTGCTCCGCTACCTCAATGACAAGATCAAGGCAAAGGTTAGATGCCATATAATGGAGTTAGCATGTGCAAAGTAGCTGACGAATACATTGTGAAACACAATCGGACCACTTAATTCTACTTATCTTACAAAAGATGTCATTATCTTTGAGGCCGGTCAAAGCAACTAGTCTGAATTAGTTAAAACATAAGCACACCTCACATAGCTCAAATATTTTCTACCATTTTCAAATATAGTATTCATATGTTTTGGCCTAAATGTGATATAATGTTGTGGATCACTTGATATTTTGACTAAAAATATATCATTTAATTATTTTTCTTTGTCAGGTACTGGAAAAAATCCTGCATTTGTGCTTTTACCCAAGTTAGCATTATTAGCATTCCTCATTCAAATCTATGGCTAGAGCTAGCTGCAAGATACTGTCTTGTGCATAGCAGTAGCAATTGAGTGGGGTGAGGAATGTTAATGATACTAGCATGATGTTTTTTTTCTTTTTAACTGAAGTACTAACACAGCAAATCTTCCCTCACATGGTAGCAAAAGTCTGGTGAAGAAAAATAACATCATGCTACACACATGTCAAAGTATCCCTTTAGCTATCCATATTCATCTTCCTCTTTCTTCTAATTTTCTCTGCTTTCTGTTTGTGTACACACACACGCACACACACACACACACACACACACACACACACACACACAGGACAGCCAGCTGCAGAAGCTTCATCTGAAGAACCAGGCTTTGAAGGCCCAGGCGAAAAAGCTCCAGCTGCAGCTCCGACAGCAAAAAGAGAGGGAAGACATCCAGAATGAGGTAGAGAGGGGAAGTGAGGGTAAATATAGCCTAGCGAGGATAACATCAAGTGAAAAAGAGAAAGTCTATCTGAAGTGCTATCTGTTTTTTCTAACCAGGGTTAGTTAATTAGCTACTTACTTATTCATGTAGCTATTTACTTACTTAATAAGGTAATTGGTAGAACTAGTAGTGGATATTACTTCACGTTATTTTTACTAGTTAATGAGTATAACAGTGTATGGTGGCGTGTGTTGTATCTAGGCAAATTTCCAGCAGCATCCGGACCAGAGTGATGACCAAAACATGGATCCACTTCAAGTCAAAAAACAAGCTGATATCGCACGGCAGATGCTCAGCTCATACAAGGTAACTCATCGCTGTTTTGTGTGAGAGAGATCATGTTCACAATGCAATTCACTCTTGACATACAAAACCTATCCCACCTTTGCACTATAGTGTATCTCCTTCATGTTAGCTAACCCAACCCACCAAATCTGTGTGTGTGTGTGTGTGCATGAACGTATGTGCGTGTGTGTATGTGCACGTGCAAGCAGAAGAAGCTGCAGAGTGTGACATGCGAGTTCCAGCAGCTGAGCAGTGACATCACCAAAAGGAAGGAGATGCTAGCGAAGATCGAGGAGGAGACGCGGCATGCTGAGGAGGTCTGCTATTGGTCCAGCGATACACCAATCAAAACTCAGTTAATGAACCCTAACTCAACCCAAATGTGGCTCCCCAACTGAAATTGAAATCACAGAAACTCCCATCTAATTCTTTCAGATCTCTAAGTGCCTCCACCGAACCTTGCCTTGTCTTTTTCCTCTTCCCAAACCCTCCATGTATCTCCTCCTCCTCTATATCCTCCTTTCATTCCTCAACCACATCCCTCCACCTCCCATTCCCCATTTTCTCTACTTCTCGTCTCCCAAAAACTCCTGCTTCCCGTCCCTCCTCTTTGTCACCCCTGTCCCTCCTCTCTAGGAGTGTTCAAAGGCAGCGGCCCTCAACCAGAACCTGCACAGCCGGCTGACAGAATACCAAGTGCCAGATGTCCTCGACTACATCCAGGTCAAGGTCAAACACAAGAAGCTGCAGCACAGCGTACAAAGCTGGGAGAGGAAGGCCGAGATTGCCAAGGTAAGCCGTTGCCTCTTTTTTTTTTTCAAATAGAGAATACAAAACTATCGCTAAGGAAGTATTCAGCCACACCTCTTTTTTTCCCCCAAATGGAATCAACACTCTCCTTTATTCTCTGTTATTTGTGTAAAATGGGGGTAAATAAGACTCAAAGTGTGACAGAACAGGTGTGGTTTCCAAGGCAAGCACATAACCAAGCATCCGTAATGCTACAATTTCTTTTTCACTTTAAAGGGCGATGAACCAGACAGAAAATGCCTGTCTCCGCCCACTCGGCAGTTTTGAAAAATACCAAGTTGTTCAGTTGTTCAGTTCAAAACAAGTCTGAATCCAGCTGGAAAAAAGCCATTCTCCTTTCTGTTTTCACCAGTTGGCCTTGCAGTCCCACACCAAGGACTGGTACAAGCAAAGAGCCGCTCTCACTGCTGCAAACAACGCTGAGGCTGGAGACAGAACTGGGGCATGGCAACCTCCGGTAAAGCTGCCCAACATACCTGAACCCTGTACTCCACCAAGACAATCCAGCAAGTAGAGAACCAAAAAGCCTACCAGATTCATTAAAGAATACTATGGTGTTTATGCATTCCCACATTGAATAATAAAAAAAAAAGCCTGATAAAGACAAAATGTCTTACTGTCAAATCTGTTCATGCACCACATCTCAGTAGTTTCATCCAACATGTGACATATATGTTGTGAATGGGCAGCATCAATCAGGAACAACAGCAGCCCTCTGCCTTTCACTATAAAACTTTCTCAGCCAATGAATCTTTAATGCTAAGATCTTGTTCTGGGTGCTACTGGGACGTAATGTGGTATTTCCAACTGTGTTGATGTATTATTTGTGACTGTTAAAAGATGCTCTTCTTTAGAATGAAAAGGTGGTGGAGGAAAGTAGTTTACTTTGGTAGTTACATGTGCAAATTTCAAAGTAAATGTACCATTTTACAACACCATATTTATCTAATTAACTAAGGTAATTATTAATTACCTTGAAGAAAAATGTTTTTCATACAAAATGCGATCAGTTCATTAATGATGCAATTTTTACTTTTTTTTACTTTGAGCTTGCCATCTATAAGACAACAGAATCACAATGGACCTAATTGGACCATTAACATCTTAGTACTGTACACCATAGAGGTACATGAATTTTCTTGAATGTGTCATACTTTTCTTTATATTATCCTTTGTATATTTAAGCACATTTGATACATTTGAGTACTTTTATGGATTGCTTGATCATTATGACAGAGTATTTGTGTACTTCAACTACTTCACTACCAGCAGGCTACATAGCAATGGAAGCTACATAAATTAATGATGAGTAATAATGCACCATGGGCCTGAAGCCCTCACCCTGTCTAATAGTAATCTTATGTCCTAACCATTATGCATCTTGTGGAAATTTGAAAGGTTTTTTTTTTTGCCATGCAGCATTATGGAGAATGGAATAGCAATGTTCTGTATATATTAAAAGAAAAATCCACCCATCCCTATTTAAAATTTAAAACCTACACAATATTCTCTGATTTGAAATATACTGTACTATCAGCGGGGGGAAAAAAACACACTTCAGACTCGACAAACTATTTCCTTTATTAGAAAGAAATCCTTTGAGGAACAAGCCCTCAAAGAACTCTAAAAGTTATGATGTTACATGCCATATATACAGTTCTATACATAAAAGTGCAATGTCACAATGGGTAAGCTGTTTATTATTCTTTCATTCATATAACTTCTTTTTTTGAAAATGGCATCATTATTTATTCATTCATCTTCCTCCTGCACTGCACTTGCTCAAAACACAGGGTCTGAAATGAGAATGCAACCGTACAGAATATGTCTGAAGTTCCTCTAAAACATTTTTCAAAGGCACTTTCACAAGTACTGTACATACTACAGATGTACATAGACACCACAGAGTAGCTAACAGCCTACAGACAGGGCATAATTGACTCCTACTGTTTATGATGTTACATAGTGACAACAGCACACATTTTTACAACTGGCTTCATAGGTAGGACACCTGTATCTCTGGATACTTTTTTTTTTCTACATCATTTGTTCTAAATTTTAATAATTTCTAACAAGGAAAAAAAAAAAACTCAAACAAAATTTTAAAAATGAATACAAAAATAATAAAATGGTTAGTAATTCAGAATTCAAATCATATTAACTTTTGATAATTATACACAAAACAAAATATCTGTCAAGTGGAAAGATATAGTGTAAACCTGCTGTTAGAGAGCATTGCAAACTTAAACCAAATTATTTGTGTTATTATGCTATGGCTGCTAGCCAAACACTCCCATGACATGCACCCAGTTCTGCTATTTCTACAGTATAAGGGGGTACTTCAAAAAAAGACACACCTAAGGGTGGTGCAGTCACACAGGTGGAACTCTGGCACATACAGCATTATGGGGTTATTTCATTTTAGCCGGCCCAGATGCATATGAGCTGAACGCGTGTGTGTTCCTCTCATTCCACACGTGCCATTCTCTGCCACATGTGTCCGGCTGGCGCTGCCACTCATCAATCACTCAGGAGGGGTTTTCATCATCCACAAATAAAGAGAAATTCCACAGAGAAAGCCTCGACATCAGCGCAGAGCAAATGGAAGAATTCAACTCTCACCCCAAACATAAAAAAACAGACCAGAGGGACTCAAGCAAGCTACTGTTTTCCCAAATAAGTTGAAGATGTGGAGATCTTGAGGAGGAGGAGCATAAGAAGCGAAGGTGAACACATTAGGAGGCTTTTACATTAACAGTCATCAGGTCCATGGCTACGGGCAGCACTCCCACAGGGCGCTGCCATGAGTCTATACACATCAGTCACTATGAAGAATGCCTGCATCATATATGGAGGGGAGACACTGCAGTCGACATCCATGCTTTAACGTGTACAGTCATGTCTTTGGGTAGATAAAGCCAAGCAAGGCGTAAAAGAAGCTGTGGCATGTGCTCCATACCCTATAACGTCATATGTGTTGTATACAGGTAGGAGATGATTTGTCGTAATAGCTTTTAAGTACAAACCACTTTCACACTGCTCTCCATAGGTTACACAGATAAGTTATTATTGATGCAGTAATTCAAGAATGCATCGAAATGTTCACAGAATGTTCACGATGGAGAGGTTTTGTTTTTTTACATAGTGGTTTTATCCAATAGTCTTATTTAATTCCAGGCAATATGGAAATAGTTATGTGCTAAAATAAATTGGAGTGAAACCAGCACATAGGCGATCTTTGTACATTTCTGAGATATAACCTACAGTATGCTCGGCTGTATAAAGGTGTCGAGTATACAGACCAATGAAAAAGCATACTGGTATCAATACTGTTCGTTTATCGACCCTTAGTACCCTTTTAGTTGCCTTTTGTTACAGGCTCTTCAGCCCCTTTTTCAGTCCGACCTTCAAACCATTCCTGTCCCGGTAGTCACAGCACCTTTACAATGGCAATTTAAACATTTGAATCAGCTACATCTGAAAGTCAGTAAGGCCTTTGAGTCAGTGCACCAAACCTTCAAAAGCCTTACTAGATTTACTGTAGGCAAGAGCTTAAAATACATATTTAATTCTATTTCTATGTGTGAGAACGCCACTCTGGTTACACTGACAAAAACTACAGTTCCCATCAAGCTCCTCTTCAGGTTCAGTGGTAAACAGAGGAGCTACTTGCACTGTTTTATTTTTTCAAAGTCCCATAGTTGTCTGATGGCTGTAAACTACCAGTGTAAAATTTCTAAAACCTTGAAGGAAGCCTTTGTGATTTGTTGTTTACATTTATATTTAAAAAAAAAAAAAAAAAAAGACATACATTAGATAATATTAATCTAGGCATAGCAACATATTACTGTATAATCCATACAAGGTTGTTATTTAGACAGATTTGTCCATCTGAAATAATCAGTCCAGTATGTCCGTCTGTCCTGTGACTCACCAGTCTCTCAGACCATCAGAATGCCCCTCGGATCTCATGTTTGACTTCAAGACACCACAACAACACACACACACCCGTCTCGCAAAGCAATCAGCTACCATTGTACTCAAAATGAGTCTTTTTCTGTCCAGGTAATGTATGTTACACTTTCTTAGATATTGTTATTGTTATTACAACAACCACTTTATTGACATTGCTAGCATGTTGCTACAGTCCTGGAATCCCCTCAGCCCCTATTTCCACTGAAGTTTATTATTGACAATTTAGCTGATATTCAATCTACGGTTCCTGTCCCAGAGTTTACATGGTGCAGGACTTATCCAGAGGGTCCTGAGGAGATGGAGCGGGAGGCTGCGCGGCCTGGCTGGTCTTGGGCAGGACCATGGGCTTGGGCCTCAGGGCCGGAGGTTTGAGCTGCACCCCCATGCGAGGCGCTACCACAGGCTTGAAGGTGCTCATAGTGTCGCTGGAAGAGCTGGTGCTGCGGCGGATGGGTGGCTCAGTGTTGGCGGTGGACCTCAGCATGACGTTATGGATGGGGCTGAGAGACTCGCTGGAGCTGGCTGGGGTGGGACCCCCGCCGCTACTGCCAGAGGTCTGCCGCTGCTCCAGGGTGTCCAGCACCACGTCCGGGGCGTGCTTGGCTGAGCTCTGCCTCTCCAGCTCACGCAGCTCGTTCAGAGCCGTGTTCATTGTCTCTTCTATGTCCTGCAGGCGACAGAGAGAGAGAGAGGGTGTGTGAGAGAGAGAGAGAGAGAGAGAGAGAGAGAGAGAGAGAGAGAGAGAGAGAGAGAGAGAGAGAGAGAGAGAGAGAGAGAGAGAGAGAGAGAGAGAGAGAGAGAGAGAGGGTATATGAAAAGAAGATAATGAGAGTTAGACGGATAGGGGGAGGGAGGGGGGGGGGGGTTGAAAGTGGGAGAGGATTGGAAGATAAGAAACAACAGGAGGAGATATGGAAAGAGAAGCAGCGAGAGAGGAGAGAAGGTAGAGTAGGGTAACAAAAGAAATGCATAAAAAGAAGAGATGTTAACAGAGGAACACAATGACAGAATTCCAGGAAAACATCCAGCATGCATCATACATGCAGAGAGTGAGCAGCGAGTATTGCTTCGTACTGCCGTCCCACCCTGGGCATGCTAATGACTTTGGATAGCGAAGGAGATGCAGAGATGACGAGATATGTTCATCTGAGCATCCTCCGGGTTGGCAGACAGACAGCCAGCACAGTTAAATGTCCTCTCTGTGACCTCAGCTTTCTAATTAAGGCTCTATACAAGCAACGTTGACGGCTCTACTATCCATACGCATGTGACTGCAGTCAAATTAGAGCCGTCACATTCCTGTCAGCTCTGATGTAGTAATTGGGGTCTACTCTAACACAAATTATTACCAGTCAGACATTGATGTACTTTGTAATGGCTTTCTATTTTCTGACAAAACAGCACTGAGCTCTTTGCATGCTGACAAGCAAGACTATATATACACTGCAGCTTGATATGAGTCTCAGTGTCAAGCTACGCCCCCCGCTGTCTGCCTGTGAAGCTAGTTTTTTTGGAGCAGATTTAGCACAGACACAGTAGCAGCCAGAGGTAGCAGAAGACAGGGACTGACTATGTTTTTACAGGGCGGGGCAGGGCTGTGATGGTGGAGGGAGCTGCGGTCGGGGCGCCGCTCGTCCCACGCTGACCTGTGCGATGGTCTCCGGGTCCAGGGGCTTGCCGCCATGGTGGTGGTGGTGGTGGCTGTCAGAAAAGCCCGTGTACTGGCCCGAGGAGGTGGAGCGGCGGATCGGGGGGCTCTCCATCTTCTTCAGGGACTCGTGGCGACTGATGTTGGTCAGGCTGCCGTGGCCCGTGCGGCGCCGGCGTTCGGGGCTGTCCATGGGCATGTGGTTGCGGCTCCGCAGCATGTCTCGCGGGCTGAAGTGGCCCAGAACCGGGGAGCCCATCTCCGGGGTGCCTCCGTGGCCTCCGTGGCCTCCGTGACCCTGCTGGGAGGGATGCACCATACAGTGGACATCGCTAGGGCGGGCGGGGGGCCGGCGGGATGGAGGGTCAGATCTTTTCCTGTGCCTGCTGGGGTAGAAGCACGGGGCAGAAGAGGGAAAAACAGACATGGAAATCAGGTCTATTCATGGCATCACAGTTATCATATCGTCGCTGTCGGGTGAAAACCTTGTATGCAAATATACAACAAATATACCCAAATATCAACTTCTCAGCAATTGAGAAAAAAACTGAGAAAAAGTTTTTTTTCCAATTGACCACCATGCGTTGTGAGTTTATTTGGGTTTCATAAGCCCAAGGAGTGAAATGAGAATGGCACTTAGTATCGGGAGCACCAGCCCAAGGAGGTGAGATCCAACATGGCAGCGACCGCCAGTCAGTAAAAACAACAACTTTGCTAAGCGAAAATGTTCTTTATTTTTTGACTAATAACGCAATCTAATCAATACACAGTCACAACTCAGTCTTTGTAACATACATGTAACAGAATATTTACATAAGCCCAAGGAGTTGTGGAATTTTCTCAACCCATAGAAGACCATGTAATCCTTAAACCATGAAAATCACCAAAATTGCCATTACAAGGATTTTCTACATACAGTAAATCCTCATTAAATGTTTGCCCCTATGGGAAAAACAATCATGAGTATTGCGAGACCCCTCCATGTCATGGTAGAGTTCAGGTCTGAAGCCCTAATGCCGGTGCTGAAGAGCTCCAACAAGCTTGTTTGGAGAGCAGGTACAACGGAGCCTGGCTGTCAGCCAGATGTAAGAGGCCTGTGGTTCCTCAGAGCACCAAAAGAGGCTCCCTGGGAGAAGCTACAGCTGGCTCAGCAGTACGGCTGTCCTCTATCTGAACCTGGCCCAGCACACCCCCATACACACCTAATCTGAGACACACACACACCTCATCTGAAACACAGAGAAATGGATGAGCATGCATGCACACACACACCTGATCAGACACACTCCCTGACACACACCCACATGCACACACACCCATATGGTGTTGCTCCACAGTAACTATTACTCCCTTGAAGCAGTTCTATTCCTCCATAATGGGCCAATGGAGCAGCGTGTCACCCTCACTATGGCTCTAATAGGCTCTGCTCTGCATATTTATGACTGCCGGCACTACTGTAGCTGGAGACAGCCAGAGTCTGAACTGTAATGTCTAATCAAAACCACTATCATCACCATTGTCACTAACAGCCAGGTGGCAGGATGGCTGGGGAGGATACTTGATTGTTTGCAAGGAAATTAATTAATTAATAACTGATATCGTTACTTGATATTCATTACACAACATCTGAGAAACACAGATTTACATTTTACTATCATGCAATCACTTTTTCACAGTGTCAAATTTTCCCACAGGTAGATATCTCATCTATCAACCAAACTATTAATTTAATAATACTTTAAATCTGCTACATAGATGTTTGATTCCTAAGTATCTTGATTAGTCTTCTGTCTACATTATTTGTTCTTTGTGGCGATAAACTGTCAGTCGGTTACTCATCCTTTAATCACGTCTCCGAGGCAAGTGGCTTCACTCGCCAGCTTACGTCTGCTTAATGAACACGGTTTCAGCCATTATCATTAAGAGATATGGGGAGCTTCATAATCATGCTAAACACAGAGTCATAATGAGTGCGGATATGAAGGACCATGAGGGTCTTGGAGAGCCTTACTGCAGCTCTTCACACAAAATAATGCATCACAGTACACAAAGTGTGCTGCAGCATCTCCCCAAATATCATTTCACCAAACAACAAGCAGACTCTGCAACCAACTGCTAATCTACATGCTTATATTGTAAATGTATATACAAGATTTCCCTGTGCATAACAAACTTGTTGACAGCACTGACAGTGGATATTAACTGACTGGAAAATAAAGACTTCACCAGACTCAGCGGTGGAGCAGCGCAGGCTGATGTGCCTGCTGAGAGAAAATGAGACTGAGACAGATTTTTATTTTTTTTTCTGACTGCAGAGAGAAACCTGGAAAGGTAAACAACTGCAGGAACCACGGATGGCCTGCAGGGGGAGCGGTCTACATTCACAAGCCCCTCTGGGACCGAGCTCAGCAAAGACAACAACAGGCAGCTTCGCACGCTGCTGTATGAACCGTCACCCTATTGACAGCTCACCCCTTGTTTATCTGCGGGGGTCTTGGCTAATCATAATGTAAATCATAAGACATTCCATGAGTTCCTCTCCCTCAAAACAGAAGACTGCAGTTTTTAACTGATATGATCCCATCAGTGTACATCCACTCCACTAAAAATGTTAGGCATCTGCATAATGAGCAGCCTGATAATTGCATTAGATGAAATGTATGCAGTTTTAATAAGATCATCACTTTGTTAGTGGCTCTGTGTGGCTGCTTTTATGTTGTTTACCAAAGCTTGTTATCATCATGACACCGAACTCTACTGGGCACTTCACCAACCAGGGGTCTGTCTGTCTGTCTGGTGAGTGCACTGTTGATTAAGAACACCGGGAGAGGAAAATATCTAAATAAAGCTTCGGATATAAATGATTCAGCACTTCTGAGGATTCGTCGGAATGGAACAGTAGACAGAGAAAGGGGAGGAGAGGGGAGAGATGGTCCCAACTGTACAGAAACACAGGGAGAGAGGGGCAGGGGAGAGCCTACTATCAGAGCCAGGGGGAGGAGTGACAGGTAGACAGTGTTGTGTAGACTGGCTAAGGGAGTTTGAGGGATTTCATTAAGACTGATTTGAGAGAGATTCCTCATTCAAGTATTCCTCACCCGAAGCATGGAAGACACACATGCAGAATACCTGCAGTGCTGTAAATACTGCTCCTTGTGGTACGACTCATCAACATTTCAACAGGGAAGCAGAGGGCGAGCGAGCATGCTTCTCAATAGTCAGTATCTATTCTTGTGTTTTGGCGAGAGCTAGTAGCAGACGTTTCAAGGTCGCTTACTCCACCGCAAGAAATGAGAATGCAGCAATGAATAGAGGAGCAGCAGACAAAATACTGGCACGCCACCAGCAAACTACACACTCTCTGCCAAAAAGATTGAGGTGTGATTGAACGTGTGCGTGTCTGCTTTGTGTGGGCCTTTTCTCTGTGTGCATGTGTGTGTGTGTGTTCCGGCGTGACCTGTTCATGACTAAGCACCACTATAGAAATCGCCATTTAATATACTTTCACAACATGATGCTGCCTTGATAACCATCTGTGGAAGGAACAGTCTGTTCACTGGGAACAAATTAGAGTGGGAGAGGTTTATTCCTCCAGTGGCTATTAGGCTGAGAGAGGTGAGCTAAGGATATGACAGGAGCAGGCAGCAGATATAACAGTGGGGATTATGGCGCATATGATTCTTTCCTGGCTCCTTTCTTTATCTCTATTCATATAACAGGTGGTGCCAGGTCCATTCATCACTGATATGCTATTAAACAGCTTTTTGTGTGAGTTATCACATTGAAGAAAATGTCTGAAGAATTATTTTCAGCAACATACATTATCTTAGTCTATGTCCCCCATCACACTGAAGAGGGAATCTCTTCTTTGAAATTTAAATTAGAGTTTTTAAGTTTGTGAGTTAGTGTGTTTAGGTGTGTGCATGTATTCATGCCTACATGCATACACACATCTGTGGCACTGCAGATAGAATCTCTGCCTGGCAGACAGGCAGCGAGGATGGAAGTGTGTTATTGGATTGGCCGTCTCTCATTAGCTAAAGCTCATCCAGTGTGGACTCAAGGTGTGTGCTGGTCATACATGGTTCATGATGGTGTGAGAAGGATTGGCACTAATCAACACTGTAGGAGGCTTGTTAACTCAGAAAACTCTGTGTGGTTCAATGTTTGTGTGTGCAGTAATAAATCCTAAAGACCCATCATGACAATTTAGTCATGAGTCACAAGTTATTATAAGTTATTATAAGCCCTGTCGTTACTGTGGTGTTTTTGCACTGCACTTCCCAGAGATCACTTCACAGTTTCAATCAGTTTTGCCAGTAATACGATGTCTTTCTGTTAATGAAGTTTGAGTTTCTGCAGGAGAGTAGCCAAATGGACATTTATGTATATGAAAATGCCACGATTATTAATTAAAGGACATTACAGAAACTGTTGGGTGTGACCGGAGAAGCATTACTGGTACAGTCCCATATGCTGCAGTTGTCCAACAGTTTGGAAAGCTACCTGGTGATGTAGGCCTCAGAGATCCTGGTGTCAGTGGGTGAGCCGATGTCTTTGCCTGAGCATTTATCATCGCCAGCATGGCCGCTGCTGGCCTCGCTGTCCGCTTTCTGACTCAGAGTGTCTGAGAAGTTGTCATCTCTGGAACACAAAGAGAGAGAGAGGGAGAGAGAGAGAGAGAGAGAGAGAGAGAAGAGAGAGAGAGAGAGGGAGGAAGAAACGGGCAAATCAGTCAATCTGTCATTTTCGCACCATTTCTCAGATGACAGCATTTGATATCAGAGTTTCCTGTGGTGTCAGCAGCTCTCCTCTCTCCCAAGGTCCAGAGAGACAGATGAGTCATATTCCTCAGCCTCTCAGTATTCTAGTGCTGCATTGTGGCGGTGACACACAAACACACACACACACACACACACACACACACACACACACACACTAGCCAGCTGTATGAGTTTCAGAGAGGACTGGGCACTGGGTACAGTTAGTGCCTGTCAGGTGGCAGTAATCAGAGCTGCTAAGCTGAATTGCTGCCTCTGATGATGTGTATTAGCAGATATAAAACACAGGCAGAGACAGAGCGGGGACAAGCACATTCACAGAGCAGAGGCACTAAAAAATATTTACAGACACATAGGCAAAGGTAGACACGTCTGGACGCCCCAATAGCCAAGTCTTGAGAACAGACATCCTGTCTGACAGACAGTGCTGAAGTGGACTCTCAGATATCTCTCTGCATGTTTTATTCCAGGCTCTTTAATGGGACAAGTGAGGATCAAAACGCTGTCTGCTCCACACTCTGCCTGTGTCCTCTCACACTCCTCAGTCTCCTCTGCTTAAGTACAGAGCAGGACGTCGCTATGCCAGGGGACAACCCGCTCCCTTACGGCTGTAAATTCCCCTGCTCTTTCATTAACTAAGAAAACACCCCATCAGCACTGTCCCTCCTGGTGAATTATTGATAGAGGCGCTGACGGGACGGCAGCATACGTCACGCGGGGGGAAGAGGAGAAGAAGGAGACGGAGGAGGGGGAGGGCATTCTGAACGAGCCTTTTCCTGGCCAGCTACTAAACGATGGGAGCGATTCTGTTCCCGTTCCTAATGAGACAGTAAATCCACTCCATTAGGCGCCAACAGTTGCCGGGCGGTTGCCAGGGCGGAGCGCGTGTCTCAGAGGGCCGAGAGCGGCAGACGGTGACAGAAGGGCTGGTTAAGGACTACGGAGATGGAGAACGCTCCGCAGGAGAGCGGGGACAACAGCAGAGGGCGGGACAAACAAGGCTGAAGGCCCTCTACACACGACCCTGCAGTCAACTGGGTGGGCCAAGGCCTCTGATGGAGGAATGTCAACAAGGACAAGTGTGTTGATTAACCCATAGGGATAACACAAGGAGAGATGGAAGATTTTAACCTCAAATCTGAGGCTCTAAGTGGAGTTTGTGCTACTTTATGCAGCCTGAGGGGAATCTAGTTATCAACTGGGGGAAGAGACAGCAACATTTCCTCACTGTACCACCTGTATGAGTTGATGAAATTTATTCTGGCAAAAAAAAAAAAAAAAACGTTAAATAATAATAATACTATATTTTTTATTGGAATTTCATTTACTTTCACATTAAAGACCACATTAAATGGCATCTTTACTTCCTGGATTTGATGCATTTCCTGTTGAAACAGGATGTGGGCGGGACATAATGCAGTGAAGGATCATTCAAAAGTCTAAACCAATGGAATCAGGGAGAGAAAGGCAATTTTATTTGATAGGAGGGGTGTGGAACCATCAGAAAAATCTGATGGTTTTATTGGTTAGAAATTTATATTTACACCGACTGGTGTAGCATAAGGTCACCATGAAAGATACGAATTCCAGGAATTAAAAGCAATGGGAGTTCATTTCATGGGGACTTTAATAATTCCACTTCCATCAACTTAATGCTGAATGACATATTCCTGAATTACTCAATCATGTATTAAATTACGCTCATAAAAAATAAAGCACTCACATGTCTTGCACCACGATGTACTGGTGTGGCACCAGGCCGTCGATGCCGTTGTGCCGTCCCTCCCACCAGTCCTCAGACGCCCGCTGGTACAGCAGCAGGGAGGCGCCCTTCTTGAAGGACAACTCCCGGGACGAGCGCCCGACGTAGTCAAACTTGGCAATGGCTTCAATGGGCTCGCCCTCTGTCAACAGAGACGGGGATTAGACTGTCAGGTAGGTCAGAGAAAGCAGGGATATGAAATAAAGACGGCTATTATCGCATGTGCACATACTGTATTTCCACTTCTGATACAAATGTTACAGTATTATAATATGAAATAAAATCAGATCTTATAACTAGGGATGGGACAATATACTTCATGTGTATTGCAATATACTGAATTTTGATATATTGTCCCATCGCTACACTTATGCCGCAGTCTTATGAAGATGCATAGTAGTATAGTACTAGTATTGGCATATTGGTGTGTGTGCATGCTCACGTGTGAGTGTTCATGCACATGGTGGACAAGCGTGCATGTGCATGAGAGAAGGTGTCAGTTGGTTATTTTAGTTGTAGTCAATAGTAACCCAGCTCCACAACAGCAGGCCAGGGCCACAACAGGCCCTCGGGGGCTTCATCAGGGATAAATATAGAACCTGGTGAGAGTAGATCTATATGACTCAGAGGCTTGTCAGCCACTGCATGGATCACTGGACAGGCTTGATGTCTGCTCAATAACTGTACACTTAAACTAGACCTCTGTATCACTGACATGGGAAATGACCATGGGAAAGACCAGCAAAAGTTAGGACAGAAAATACTAACTAGTAGTGCATTGAGCAGTAAATGTGATAAATGTTTTCATTTTTTTGGACTCATTTTGTCTTATCTCATTATTTTTCATTTTTAATCAGTGAACATCAGTCTTATGTCAGTGTCAAAGAGAGTGGTTTCTAAAGAGAGTGGTTTCTCTGTGTGGTTTCTACCAGAGCGACATGAGATTCAAAAAGGTACCAGCCAAATCTCCAAACCAATATGTATGCACAAGAGCAACACCGGGTCTAAAAATAGCTTCTTTATTCCTCCCTCCCTCCTACCTCTGCCCTCCTCCCATCTCACTTTCCCACCCCAGGATCCTATTAAGTCAGACAGGGGGTCCCTGGACAGACACAGCCTTTCCCTGCCGCCCCTCCCTGACAGAGGGTCTCTATCTATAATAGTAGGGCACGAGGCAAACGGCTGAAGCCAGCACAGACTGTGAAAAAGCCATCATGATATATCTTTTGCGGGAGCTGGAAAGTAATTCCCAGATGAGCAGAAAAAGTCACGTGAGAGGAAAGACGGCGGTGATTCGGAGCCGAGCGGAGCGTGTGCGCGCATTTCCCTCTCTTCATTTCTCCTCATATCCTCCTCTTCATCTCCTTCTTGCTCTTTCTCTCCTATCTCCGTGCTCCACTCTTACCCTATCGCTTTTTTATTCTATTTACCCTATCTATTTTTATTCTATTTTTATCTTTTTTCCCGACCCTTCACTTGCCACCCTCCCTGCTTCACTGGGCTGTCAGGACTGACGGGCTGGATGTGACACGGCTTCAATGAGATGTGACAGCAGGAATTTACTGTCTGAATTAATTGGGCCGCACTCCAGCAGACAGTCTGTTAATAAAGTTGACGGCACCATGATCGATACAGGAAATCTCTCTCCTTCCCTTCCCGGCCTTTCATCTTCATCTCTTCTCTTCCGCTCCCTCTTTTCTCCATCTCTTTCTCTCACTTTAATCTGTTTGTCTATCTGTCTGTCTATCCATCTGTCTTCTTCTTCCTCTCTACAAAAGCTCATCCAAGGTCTTCACCAAAGGCAGACTCTAACGCTGCTGTGGCACCGCACTGGCCGAAGGCAGCAGACTATGAACTCAAATCGCAGTGTGTGGTAAAGGATTCCCCCTGTCATGTTGTACAATTATAAAAAGAGAAAAGCATCAGACCCAAGCGCCCAAGTTACACACTCACACTGCGACCGGAGTCAGAAACACTGAACCGGAGAGAGTGGAGAGGGCTACAGTGTAAGAGCCGCACATTGCGAGATGTCTCACACAGTCCAGTGAAGCGGTCTGGGTATGAGTGTCGCTCCACATCCATGCATATCAATAGGGGAGCGCAAGCCTGCTGTGAGATACAGCTACGATCAATAATATGGGAGAAGATATAAAACTCCTGCTCTCTTTCTCCATCTCTCCCTTGCGCCCTCCTTCCCACCCTTTTCTCCTCCAGACAAGCATTAATCTTAGGCCCTGCTTAGCCTTGTCTTGCTGTACCTGCCACAGAGCAGGAGGCACCGGACTGGACTTGGAGAGATGGAGGGTGGGGTGAAGGCACATAACCCCCCCCGGACAGTAAGATACACTGCCCTTAACATGTGCAATCCAATGCCTGCCAGGGTCTGTAACAACAAGGACATACCGCTGCAAGGTGATATATAATCAATGTGCCAGTTAGTTCACCTCTGACCTTGCAGCGTATTTACCAGCAGATGGGATATCAATGTATTGACGGCGAACGAGAAGTGCCACTCTGAAAACAGATACTCTGTCTCCTGTCATGACAGCTGTGGTACATGAGACTGTCATGTATGTCAGCACCCAACAGGATTATGTTTAGGGTCCAACAACTATATATAGCTGAATAAAACAAGTACTATAGAATCTGAAATTGCTTTGAGTTATAGAAACGACAACATCTGAAAAATCGACAGTCATCGTCCTTCTCTTCATTTTTGCCCATAAACGCACGCACGCACACACACACACACACAAACACACACACACACACACACCATTGCCTCCCCACCAACACCTGATAAAAGCAACAACCAAATAGCTTGGCTTCCTGCATGTGGCTGTATGTGTGTAAATGTGGTCCAGTCCAGATCATCCATCAGAGCTAATGGACTCTAACACACTGCAGGGGGCCTGAGCTGACAAGACGAGGGAATTTCCGGACAGCTACTTAGACCAACACGTGGAATGACTTACTCCTCTCCCTCTCTCTCTCTCTCTCTCTATCGCTTTTTCACTTTGCCCTGACAAAAGAGGGCAAACACATCTTAGGGATTGGAGAAGAGAGGAGAGAACAAAACATACATATTTCAGTCTGTACCGCAGAGATGGATGATATACTGTCTGCTTTAACAATAGCTAACAAAAAAGTAAAAACATCAAAACCTAATTGAATCAGAATAGCAACATAATAGCCGAATCATTACAGACTTGAGTTTAGAACTAGGAACTGAACGGGAGAAGCGGTTCGCTTTTGTGTCTTAAATCCAAATGAGATCATGGGGATTTAAAAATAACTGATGACAATAGCCTGACCACAGCTAAAGACTCCACAGGGAGGGACTCGGTCAGTCCATGTGGGAGATTTCTGGAAGGATACCATGGTAGCATGGGATGGGTTGGAAAACATCTTCATCTTCCATTAATTACTCTGGGAGTTGATCGCTGCCATCTGTGCTTTAGAATGGGAAACCTGACATACAGAAGTTTCCCCGTCTAATCAGATATCCCGTTCAGTTACAGAGGACATGCCGATAATGAGTTTGATTTGGAAGTAGAGTGATTAACAGCAGATGTAATGAGGAATAGATCACCCGCATTTCCATTGTGGCGCTCTTGAATAAATTCTGTTTGAGGCAACTGATGATGAATGATGGCGGGGAGGAAAAAAGTCCCGGGAAAAAAACAATATGTTTGGATATGAAAGGACTCTGCGATTTAGACTGTTATCACCATGGAAACAGGTTTAGGGGAGTCAGACATTCTTACTAAGGTAGGATGTGAAGGCTTGGGTGGCTCAACTTGAGACCCACTATTTCTGCCCACGCTGTCTGGATTTGATCGGGTCTCCATCGCAAACATTTATCACGTTATAATGAACTGTAACTTTTATCCTTTGTTTTCTGCCAGCTCTAGATGTTAACCAGCAACACCTGATCCCAATTGAGCTTCTGGTTTCAACTAACTCAGTCACTGTTTGATTTGGACCAGACCAACTTGTATCCGTTGGTCTCAAACAAAGGACCATATGTAAGATCAGACAACTCGTATTCTTCCCACTATGTCTGAGAGAAGTCTATGGTGTCCTGCAGTGTCTACGTGTGTCTGGTGGTTTTGGAGGTTTGTTTCATGCTATTTCTCTTGGACACATGGCGATGTAGTTAAAAGCAGACTCAATACAGACAGTATAATCTTTGGGGAGCTATTACAACCTGACTGTTATTGACACAAACTCCAGCAAAGACATAAAAAGAAATCTAAAAATTACTTGAGGTAATTGGGCAAGAATTTAAGGAAATTTCCGGAGGACTCTTTTTGAATATCTGACCCATGGCTGTGACCCTAAGAAAATAACATTCCTCTACCCAAGGGGATCCGACTGGTGGAGACCACCATGGAATTTGTGTAAGGGGGATGTGGAGGTGTCCCACGGCCCCAAGGGAGAAGCAGAACCATTAGAATATGAATGGCCATCCACCTCTCTGAACCCGGTCCCCTGGCCCTTCAAGGTTACTTCATTTAACGGGCTGAAAGGCAGGATTAGCCATCCCTGGCTGCTGGGAGCAGGGTTTAACCCTCGCAACACCACAGACAGCGGGGGAAAGTCTTAATCTGGAAGCAGCATATGGAGGTGAGAGTACAGCATCTTATTTTACATGTGTGCTGTGGTGAGTTTTGTTGATATGTTTTATGGCATGTCTAACAAAAATAGTTTGGTAGGGGAAAAAAAGGCCAAAAAAGTATTTTTTTTTATTCTGTGTGTGTATGTGTGTTGGTAGTCACTCACCATCCTCGCTGGTGTGAGTCTCTGTCCCTCCCTCATTATCCACCTCCTCCAGGGCTCCATGCTCACTGTAGGGGCTCTCACTGTGGGGGAGAACAGGCAAACCATCAGGGTCACAGTCAAGTCAGGGGGGTCAAAGATCAGAGGTCAGTTTGAAAACAGACAAAGGGCCTGAATTGTATTCCTCTTAAACCATTTACCCCCAGTCTATTTGCTTCAACTCCTGGGCGATTCTATTAAGTTCATAGAAATGTCATCTCCTAATTTGGTTTGCAACATACGACTCTCACTCAAACCTCGACGCCCAAATCTCAGACCAGTGAAGATGAGGGGGAAGGCGGGCGCTACAGGATGTTCAAACAGAGGTCACTATCAGTATTCTGTGAGTGTGTGAAGCTTAGATCCTCTGTCTGTGATTGGTCCTCGACGGAAATGGTCTCCCTCTGGCACCCTGCTGAGAGGGACTGGCAGTAATGCCACTCACATCTCCACAGATTACCCCAGCCGGGAACTTAATGGCCCCCCTCCCCCCTCCCCCTCCCCCTCCCCATGCTAACATGCCACTAGCCGCCTCCTCTTCTCCAAGGAAGGGAGGGAGCCAAGACAACAAATCTCCCCAGGGCCTGATGTGCCGTGCCGGGGGACACGGCCGTGCTGTGATGGGTGATTAGCTCTAGCCAGAGATAAATCCCTGTCAGCCCGTGGTGGTGTGGGGGACACAGACATAGACTGAGAGAGAGAGAGAGAGAGAGAGAGAGAGAGAGAGAGAGAGAGAGAGAGAGAGAGAGACATGAGGGGGAGAGAGAGAGAGAGAGAGAGACATGAGGGAATGATAAGCCCTGCTTACAGATGTGGAGCTGGCAGAGAGCTTCAGGTTTGATCGGTTTTACACAGGATGGAGCTACAGTATGTGCTGCAATTCACCTAATCATCCGCTCCTTGCCAAGTGACCCCTTTCCTTTCTGTTTCATCTTACCGTGATCATGGTAATTACAGTGATTGTTTCAGCCTGTCTCACCCAGCAAGGAGTCCACCATGTAAAGTCCGTGCTGAAACATGCTCTGCCTTGTCATATTCTTTGGCCGCAGACAGCTAATTAGTTAGTGTAATTACTTGCATCGACTCTAACATACTACTGACACAGCTGCTGCGTTAAGCTCAGTCTCACTGCACACATACCTGTGTGTTGAGTGTGTCCCTAATGAAGCAGCTTTGGCCGAGTGCCTTCGTTCCATTCACTGTAAAAAGTGGAATGAGAAAACCACCACCGTCTGTCTAACTGTCAAACCTTACATCTCACTCTGCACATCTGTGCAGCTCCAGGAAGTGACCTCATCAGAATGTTTTCCATCTCGACTTTCACTCCCGGATGACCTTTGACCCCAAGACACCATGGTTGTTCATAGGACAGCAGGGTGGGCTAGTAGTTGGAGAGAACTATTTGTCTTCCTTTGAGCAAGACACTGAACTAGGCCTGTGGCGATATGTAAATTTCATAGTACGATTTATTTTGATCAAAGTTATCTCGATATACTATATTATCTTGATAATTATTCAAAGAAATATTTTATATAGAGTAATGTAATATGCTTCAATTACTTAAAAATGACGTTTGACTTTTTTCCTAAAAAAAACAAAATGATAAAATGCTAGTTTAGCTTATAGAAACTTGAAGGACCATTTTAAACAACACAGATAAAAATCCAAATAACAGCAATAAAGTCAAATGAATCTCAAATAAACTAGCCTGCATCCACTTACTCAGTTAGCAACATGAATTTAACATTTGTTAAGCGCTCGCCCTTTAGGGGAAAATGAAACATCAATGATAACTGACAGGAGCCACGGTTATCGTGGTCACAATAATAAATATTAGCGGCGGTGTCATAACCGTTATTGTTTTTTTACCATGATATATAGTAATATACCTTACAATGAATCCCTATCTGATGACTGATTGTATTTTGCTCTGTATAACATGGATGACAGCATCAGCTAAATGCCTAAAATGTACAATGTCAATCTATGCATGTGCACATGTGTCTATACATCTCTGTGGCAGTCTTTCTATACATCAGTGGTGGCTGTGTGCACGTGTGCCTGCTTGTACGTTCCCTCCCCTCTTACCAGTAGTCTCCTCCAGCCATACACTTCTCGTAGATGGGCCCGTCCAGCTCCTTGGCGTCAGGGAAGATGGTCTCGTGGTGGATGATGATGGTCTTGATGATCTCGTTGACGTGGGCCTGGCAGGACACCTGGTCCTGGCTGTCCGGCGTGGGCATGAGCGTGGGACCGAAGCAGATGGCCAGGTTGTACGGGTCCATCATGTTCTCGTCGCTATACTGGGACAGGCTGGAGACAAGGGGGAAAGAGGGAGAACAGGGTGAGGAAGGAGGAGAGAGGGAGAAGACCAATAAAAGGCAGAGAGTAAGGAATGAGAGAGAACATGAGAGACACTGGCAGTATTTCACACAAAGCACGACTGACAGCAGCCAATGCTCATAACATCCTCGTAAGCGTGACCTAAGATCACCGTTTCGGGACTTGGCACATAGAGTATGACATTTCATTAACACCTCTGCACTGTATGTAGATGGAGTGAGCCTTATAAAGCTAAATGCATGACAGATTTACTGGTTGGCGTCCATAAACTTACTGGTTGAGGAAGGCGAAGAGGTAGCGCATGACGATGAGGACTGATCTGGGTACAGTCAGGAGGATCTTACGGATGTACAGCGCTCTCTCATACAGGTTCTCTATTCCTACAGAGAAAAAGGAGGAAAGGTAAGATGATATGTCCTATAATAACCTATTTATGTTTTCAATAAGTATGCATTCAGTGCAACACATTTTGTCACTGGTTTTGTGTGTGTGCACATGTGTGGATGCCAGTGGATCAGAGTTGCCACCCTCCTGTCAGGGAATAGAATGACATGCAGGGTCTATTTCTGTCCATAAACCTCCAAAATTTGTCAATCGTGCCACCTTGCAGCACTGCATATTTAAAAAAAACTCATCCATCTGATGGCGCTCACTCATTGATAATCACCACACCAAGTCCCCGGGATATAAATAGAAGAACATATTAAAGCCGAGCCAATTACTTATCAGACTTACTGTAAGTCTCTGAGGGAGCGGCAAAGATTTACGAATGCTGTAATATGGAAGTGTGTGTGTGTGCATTTGTGCATGCATGTGTGTATTAAACTGGTAGAGGGCACAGGGAGTGTGAAAACTAGGTGATAGTGACCTCTGCCTCAGCTTGTGTTCCTGTGCTGTCACCACAGAGGAAGAGGAAGAGGAAGAGGAAGAGGAAGAGGAAGAGGAAGAGGAAGTCAGCACTCATCATTAGCACCTGACAACAAGGACACCAAGTGGCTCATCCTGCTCTAAATGAAAACAATATCTCTGTAAAGCGGTTTTCTCCCTATCTCTGTTCTCTCTTGGCCTTTTACTCCCTTTTTCTGCTATGCAGAGTCAAGGATAATAGCAACAAAAGACTAACTTTCTCGCCAAACTTGTTCTCCACAGAATCATTATCATATTCATAAGGGAAACAAAACATTTCAAGTCTTTTTTTCCCATATTGTGCGCTATCAACATGCTGAAGAGTGACAATCTGTAGGTCTTTCATGCCTATCACATTTGTTCCGCTGTACAATTTGAACCAGCCCGTTTTATTTAGCTGAGCTAGGGCTGTGCTGGCTGCTAAAAATAGCCCTGTCACCCTCCAACCACTTTGTGCCATCTGGGATTTGGGCTTCTGGGGATACTTGTGATGTATTCCTTCTTACATGAGTACCTAACTAGGTTTCTGCATGGCTCCTGAGCACTTCAGAAGCTGCTATTTAAAGATCTACCCCAACGCACACTCATACATCACCCACACACACACACATATGATATCCCTACTCCAAATCCCAAAGTGAAAGACATCACTTGCAAATGCACAAGAGAGTCGAGCTGCAGTTTGCTGCTCTGGCAAAAACACAGTCAACTGATAGCAGTGTAACTATGATTGACCCATTTGCTGGACATTTAAATGGGAAGGCGATCCTCTAGCTGGTCTGAGCTGCGCCATGTGAAATAAGCAGAGGGTTTTTAATATGGAGCGTGCTGGGCAGACAGCCCGCACTGCAATCACTGGTATGTTGAGCTGGGGAATGTAAACAGGGAATCCCCATCACTCATCCTGCCCAAATGTGTAAACGTACACCCGGGAAGCACACACACACACACACACACACACACACACACTCTGTACACTCACAACCATACAAAAGTGTCTGAATCTGATATTCGCACATGTATGCGTATGTGTGCGTACACTCAGGCATTCACACTCACACACATACACACTTAAAGCCCCACAAAGCATTACGGCACACGTCGTGTCCATGTGACTCGGTGCCCATTCTATTGTTCTTTAACAGAGCCTCAAAGCCCCCCTACATTACATCTTATAAGATCAGACAGAGCCACACAAAGAGCTAACTGAACTGTGTGAGACGGCCTCACAGTGAAAGGACAATGTGTCCATCTATGCTTGTGAGGTTTCCACTGTAGATGTACAGTAGCTCTGGGTGTAAAGGCTGGTCAGCGCTGTGCCGTTTTAACATTCCACCACCACACTGTCAGCGTGGTCAGCTTTGTGTCGCTTACAACAGATAATACCCTTCTCAGTACTGAGCCAAATACCACAAAGTAGTATTCACACACAGACAGTCAGAGACAACGGTTACTCAGACCCATTCTGTTGATGAAAACACCACAGACGGATAATTATAACCTTTCGTCCTGTACTATTTTTGATAAGGAACACACAGAATGTGATTACAGCTAAACTAATGACCCTACTTTATCTAGAAGACTCCACATCAACGACACTTACATGGCTCACAGAGCATCTGCATTTAAGAATATGAGTCACAATGAATGAGCTCCCAGTGAAAAAGGATTCAGAGAAGACTTGAGCTAGTGCTTCAAAAACAGAATAAAAAGCCTCCAGGAGAACATTAGCAAGGAACCACCAACTCAATCACCAGACATGTTCACTTGTTAAAAATCGAGTACAGATTCTGTGCAGCCCCACGGTGCATTCTTGGCAATGTCATACTGTATAGTTCTTTCTGAATGCGAGAAGAGGATTGTGGGAGTTGAGTGAAAATTTGCAGCTAAGGTCTGAATATTTATAGTTTGTTAATTTTTCACAAAAGTACAACGTTTAGTTCCTTTTCTAAATGAGATACTGCTTCATAAAGAACAGACATGATATCTAGAAAATTATTTTCTCAAGTGCTATACAATTTAAGATAAGGCAGGAAAACACTGTGTGATTTTGTGATATGTTTGTCATAATCTATGTCAGAGAGATGCAGTCAGATTAAAACTACTGTACCTCACTGATGTCAAGCCAGTTGAAAGACAAGATATGGATGTGTATGTGCTTACTGATGCAGGACAGCAGGTCATTGAACCTCTCTTTGGGGAAAAGGGGGTTCTCCAGACCCCGGAAGTAAAGTTTGAGAACGCCAGCCACCGAGTTGATGTCGTGATTATTCTCATCGTCCGTCAGAGGGTCGTTTCCTAAAACACAGACAGGTCAGTTTACAGGACTTTACGCAAAATATTCCTTGTGCGATATTGATTGGCTAAATATGGTCAACGTAACACATCAAAATTTGTTTTTCATTGTACCAGACATTTGGGTCTCCAAAGTATGATGATTATATGGCAAAAGCAAATCAGAAATAAGATGATGTATTGATTCGGGCTGTACTGTGTGGCTATTAGATTGCCAGATATACAGTACCTCTCTCAAATGAGTTCTTGATGTCATTGACTTCCAGCTGGGATCCAGATACACGGAATATTCCTTGATGTTGGAGGCCTGGAGAGAGAAAGAGAAAGAGAGAGGGTGAGGGAAATAGAAGGAGAAAGAAGAACACAGACAGACAACCAACATGTGTATACGTCCGCTCTGACAGCCGTATGAAAGGACCCCCCACTCAGCGAATAAAGCCTACTTCAGCTGGAACTAAAAGGCACATCCTGTTCGTTAAGCCCCTTCACTTTTCTAATTAAGGATAATTAATGAGTGAGGGAGACTACAATCAAGTTTTACTAAAGTGTCCTCCAGCTGGGATCAGGATTTAATAAGGGGAGAGGTCAAGGGTCAGGAAGAAGCATAATTAGTCTGCCGTTTGTCTCCTTTTGGCGCTCTCTCTCCACAGCAGGAGGCGGCCGCTCGCTAAGACGCAGCGGCCGACCCTGCAAGCCCCAAGCCGTCACCGCTGTCGTGCCTTTAAACGCTCAAAGCCATCCTCTGAGAGTTTTTATTTACGTGGTTCACACCGATATTCAAACCCATCGCGGGGTCCTGTGCCAGGCTAAGCTGTCTGTCCGTCTCGCTGTGCTTCTGGGAGGCTGGGCGGGAATGGCTGGCCGACCCAAGGCTGCTGTAAACAGGATGGAATCTGCATAGACTTTCCCATGACTGTGACCGAAATGGAACAAATTGCAATAGCGACATGAAAAAAAATGTACACGCCCAAACAATTAGCACTTGGAAATTGCGGGGAGCGTCACTCTTGACTGAACTTGGATGGAGCCAGAAATTAAGCAGGTTGTAATCAGTTTATGAGTTTTTCAGAGAGAAAATTAATCAGCATTTAAACAGCTTTCTGGGCCGCTGCGACTTGGGTCTGTCTGCAAGAGGAAATATAAGGCAGTCGTAGATTTTTGACAGTTTAAAGTACAAAAAACATCATGCACTGTAAAATAACACAGGAACATCCAACTCACCGTACAAATTTATGAAACGAATACAGCTCTCCACCACGCGGGGGATCGCTTGTCCAGAGTCCTTTGAAGGTGAAGGAAACGAAACAACCCAAATGTCAGATCATGTATAATTTTACCTTTTCATTACATGCACAAGAACAGGTCAAAGTGATGTTACAAGTATATTTACATGAGCATGCACACCCAATGTAAGTGAACTTAGTAGGTTTAGATACAAAGTGAGGGTTACTACACTGAGATCTTACTCAGACAGACTGTGCTGACTCTGCCAGCTGCTTGATTGTTCACACCCAGTCTCCCATAATGACTCAGTGATTTTAGGAGATCACAAAATCTACAGAAATTACTTATTGGCCACAATAACAAGCGTGTACAAGCTTGATATCCAGCACATTTCAATTGGTCTCTGGTGGTGCTAAAAATACTCTATCTTGTTATGAGAAACAATCAAGTGCGCCCCATGAGCCTTGCTAAGTGATGAGAACTTATGTAAAGAGCCACACACTCAATATGGAGTTGAGGGCAAGGGTGGTGAGATGAGAGGAGAGGCGCCGTCACCTTAAGAGAAAACACATTCCTCTCACACACTTAGACGGCGCACAAGATCTGGACTCTGCTCTTCATGTTTTGCCTTAGTGCCAGCTGCTCCTGCAGCTCAGTGCTAGAAAGGGACTCAGTACATGCTTTTAATGATACAGTGGATCTGTTTACAGCCCTCAGGGGGAACACACATGGTCCAAACACAGCAACCATGCCAGAAATTGACTATGTACCAATGGAGTGGAGCTGTGACGGGCTGAGGCACGGGTCTGGTGCTGCAGGATTATGTAATACTATCACGCTGGATATGTGAGACTGGGGGTGACTGTTTTGGATTAGTTGCATTCAATATAAATTTTGATGTTGGAAGTGTTTCATGCTGGGAATTTTCCAAACACAAAAAGAAGAACACAAAAGAAACAATGTGCCAATCCAGCGTAAGAACTTGCTCATACAGTTTTAGGTATGCTGATAAGATGATAACTTTCTAGGAGAATTTCAGATTTTCAGTTGAGCCATTCAGTCTGTCTGAGTCTGCTCACAGAATTCAGTCGGTGATTAAAAGATATAAACACATGCCATAGCAAACAGGCAGTGGTAGTGTTGTTAGAGGCAGGGCATACAGGCAGATAAAGGAAATAAGCGTAGGCAAGCAGCATGAGGCCCCGCTAAGACGGTCTCTACCTGATGTCGGGCATGTGAGTTCCGTCGTCCACGGCTAGAAAGAAGGGTTGCAAGAGGCGAGAGAGAGAGAGAGAGAGAGAGAGAGAGAGAGAGAGAGAGAGAGAGAGAGACAGAGACAGAGAGACAGAGAGAGAGAGAAGCAAGACCCAGATTAGAACCAGAGCAGCTGCCCACCAAAGCTTACTAAGGGCCACACCCTCATTCCCCTCTGTGCTGGCATCAGACTCAAAGGAAACAGTGGGAACAAGACGGGACAGGGCCGGACCGGACAGGGTCACCAGTGAGAGGCAGCGAGGAGGCTGGAGGAGGGAGGCAGCACCCCTTATCAGTCTGCCAACCATTCACTGACTGTCATCTATCCTGCTGTTTTCACTGACCGCTGCACTCACTCTGAACAAAGGAGGGTGAGGGAGTAAAGAGAGGAAAGAGGGGGAGAGGGAGAGGGGGAGAGAGAGAGAGAAAGAGAGAGAGAGAGAGGGAGAGGGAGAGAGAGAGAGAGAGAGAGGGGAAAGAATATCTCTGCCAGAGCCACGCAGCACAGCGATGCCATGTCAGCAGTGGCTGACGGGGACAAACCTTTATCCCTCCAGCCCCCCTTCCTCTCCTGCTGCAGCCCTCCTGGATGCCTTCTGTCAGTGCCACCCCCCAAGTTAGAGAATCCCAAGGTGCAGGCCAGAGCTCATTGACTCATGGGTAAGGTCTCCAATATCCATCTTAGCACAAAGATGCTGTTGCCCTTTTATTGCCTTTGTATTGCAACTAAATGCTAAAAGGATATATCAAGATGCTAAGATGCTTTGGGGGAACCCACCCAAACAGCCAGAAAGCCAGAGCAAGACAGAGAAGAGACAGAAAGAATCAACGTGTCGAGAGGCCAGACTGGTAATCAGTACCTTGATAAATGACTCCATATTGCCATTAAATAACCTAACATTAAAAACAGAGCGGGGTCTAGCCCGCCGGGTGCCAGTGTGGGGTTTGAGCGGCAAGTTCGGAGGCCTAGAATACAGAGAATGCATTATAACAAGTCTCAAGCAATTCATTTTCCCTTTAGAAATGAGTTTGTTTCCCCAAAAACCCTTAATGTCCCAAAACCCTAAACCCTTCAATAAAGAAAGAGAAGCTGCCTAGACTTTAAACCCCATTTTTGTCTCTGATTCATGACACTGCTGCAACCCTGGAATGAACTGCCATCAACCTTTTCGGGGCAACTTGTATAAAAATTAGATGTACTTTTGATATCTTGCCTTTTCATTTTCCACAAAATATCATAGGTCAGTGAAATATCAGACCCACTGGGAGTATTGTGTGTCAGCGTCCACCTCATGACAGGTCCCTGCGGGAGTGGTCAGTCGTAGGTTCTGTGAGTATAATAGTGTGTGTGTGTGTGTGTGTGTACAATGCAATTAGGCTTTTCACGACAGGCACCTGTGGGGTTATAATAGAAAAAGAATCTCCACCTTTGGTCCCCTCTGCCGCTTTATCACAATGACAGACAAAACCGTTCTGCTGGAAAGTCCTTGATATGTTTTGAAATATCTGATCAAATATGAATAAAACTATACAGTAAAAACCTGTGCTATTTTGTTCATTAGTCACACCATTGGGGATTATAAAGTATCCTCCCTTGCTATTTTTCAAATGACGCAAAAGTTTAAAAAACAAGAGTTGGCTACGGATTCAGTACATCTCTGCCATCTGCTCAGCCAATTTGCTCCTATCTGGTAGTATTTCTAACTTGAAACTAACACATTTCATTTTCATGCAAAGTAGACTATTTCATGCAAAGTAGGCTATTACATGTCTCCTCTCTAGCCCTGTGCCCCCCCCTAGCCCTGCCCCCCCCCCCCCCCCCCTTGCAGTGTGTTACAGGCCTGACAGACTTTACTCTTGGGGCAGGAAAGGACAATAACCGCACCACACCATGCCAGGCTGGGCATATGGTAAAACACAACATAAAAACACAATGCGGGGGCGGGCACATCTGCTCAGCTCCCCGCTCTACAGGGACTCTTATCTGACAGCAGACTCAAGCTATGGATTCTTCTGCTTTCATGGTCATAGAGGATTTTTCACATGAGAATTTCCTGCGGCGAACTGTCCTTTCCTTGACGAGCTGAGCGGTCTCACAAAAGTTACTCCCACTGTTCAGTGTGGAGGCACAGGCAGCTATGTGTTTCTGTGTGTGTGTGTGTGTGTGGAAGTATTTTACCTTGTGGTCATGTAGTCAGCTCTGTGACCTGTAGGAGAGGAGAGACAGAAAGGAGATGTGGGGGGAGGTTAGATGTGCGGACATGCCAGGACCCGTCTCTGAGGTCCCTGCGGTGCATTGTGCATACGCCTAGTCAAGCATTTGAAGCCTGCCATCTGTCCGCAACTACTGGCCTCTTCAGCAGCACAAACAAACCCCTACACACACACACACACACACACACACACACACACACTCACACACATATACTCACACATAATAAATAAACACCTCATAGCTTGCACAGAAACTTGTGCAACTGTTGCGTAGGCGACACTTTACTCACATGACAGTTATAGTACAAACAAACATCTACCAGACACACAGTTATGCGTTTACTATTGATGCGGACATGGACACACACACTCCTCATTATAGGAACACACACTGAGCTACAAGTCAGGACAAGACAAGTAATGACAAAGATTAAGCACAAAATAGCCCCCAAACAGTTTTGGACAACAGGAGAAGTTGTAAATGTGTGGCCATCTGTTCACATGAGCAGGATCTGACCTGTCTTTTTGTCTAAGTGACTCATACTGTACTACTGTGATTGAGGACCATGTAGAGGATGCAGAAGACAAGACTTTTCTCCTCATTAGCACGCAGCTCCATTACTTATTAAGCAGGCAGGTTCACTGAGACCACCAAGCCTGCTGCCTGTATTCATCCAGCTCTGATTAGAACAATAGCTGACAGATACTCTCTGTGTTGACAGTAGATTAGCTGGGGCCTTGAGGAGATCCCACCAATGTAGAACAAGGAGAGCCCGCCATAATAACCATGGCCTACTAATGCTTGGGAGTCCATTAAGTTAGCGGCAAATCAATCACTAAGACGGATAATACAACTTCGCAATCCCCCTCAGCTCTGGCTTTCCTGGCTAAAGCCCAGATTACCATCTAGGAACTTTGGCTGGTGGAAAAAAGTATGGAAACAAAGCTAATTTTACCATGGAGTAGTGTTTTGTAGGACTGTAGAAAATTATAAAATCAATGTTCACCTTTCATTTTGAGTTATGTTGGCTATTTTGACACCAAATAACCAGCCAATCCAAGGAAATTATAGGAGATAACTAGGCTAATTTGTCTTTGAGTATGACTGGAGGATGGTGATGGTGTTTGTTGGGTGTGAGAGTGGGAAAGATGGAGGCTGTTGAGGGAAGTAAAAGACGGGTTAAGTATAGGGATGGAGTGCTGATGATCGTCACTGTACCTTCACCAAGTGTCCTCTTCAGCAAGTCATGTTTGGCCTGCAGTTTGGAGATGAGATTACTACCCTCCAGAAACTCCCGGAATTTCTGTGGAGAATTGAGAGTAATTACACGGCGGCCCTGATGAGCCAGCCAGATCGCCCGCTCTTAAGACAGCAATCTGCGATAAGGCAGCCAAGGGCAGAGGACACGCTGAGAGCCTTTTTAAAGCCTTTATCAGACCATGTCCATCTTTAGAATGGAATAGGATAGAGGTTAGCCTCACAGAGTGGAAATATTTTTGGAGAGCTTTGCTTCTGCAAGCTGATCATTTCAAAAGGGGCATTGTGAGGTTTTTAAGTCGAACAAAATTCACATGCACAGACTCAGCATTTTAAAGTTGGGACAAAAGGCTTGTGTTCAGATTCTCCGATTCATTCTAGGGATTTTTGTAACAACCACTAACCGGGGGAATATAATCAGACAAAAGCAACCAGCCATATTCACTTCTTTTATAATGCTGCAGTGTGGAAGGCTCACTGAGGCATCAAAGAGGGTGTGTGAGAGAGATTTGTGGGGGTTTATACATATATTCTTCTACAGAAATAAAAAAAAATAAAATCCCACAACAACAATATCTCTGAAGCCCTTGTCCCTTTCCGGACGCCCACCCATATCCGCCAGCATCCTCATCCCTCTCAACAAACCTTCTCTTCAGCACAACTCCTCTCTAGTAGTTTTTAACACTCCACTCACCATGAAGTAGAACTGCTCCGTCTCCTGCTGGTTGGCCCTCCTCTTGGCAATGCTGGGCTTGCTGAGGTAAGTCTCCGACACGGTGGACTTGACCGACTCGGTGGAGCGGCTGTGGTGGAAACACTCGGACACGTCGTAGTCCTCGATGGTCACCATGTCTTGGATGGTGGTCAGGGTGGCCTCTGATGTCTTTTTGATCTGGGGACACAGGGAAGGAGGAAGACGAGGAGGAAGAGTGGGTTAGAGCGATATCAGACTTCTATCAGACAATCCTGAAAATAATGTGTGCCATGTGGAGATTTAACCATTCAGCAGCTTTGCAAGTTTATTTTAACTGGCTTATTGGCTCCTCCCTCGCCATTCAGCAGGAGAAAGTTCTGTCAAAGCGAAACTGGTACCCGGTGACACTTGTCTGTAGGCACGGTTAGCTTAGCTGTTAGCATTAATGCACAGTGCATTGCAAAGTTTGTCCTTGGCAGGCCACCGTAGAGTAGTGGCCTTGCTGTGTGTTGCGCGTTGCGTTGTGTTTTCTGTCACCCTCTAGTGGTCAGAAAGTTTTGCTTATTGCACCTTTAAGAGAAAGGAACGACTGTGGAGTTACTTATTTTGTAGCAAAGCACAGACCTGCCTGCCCAAGAGTTTTGTAGTCTCATCACTATCAGGACGCTACCATTACAGCGTACTCAGTGGCTTGTATGATGACACTCCTTAAAACCTCTCTCTATCCCACGACACTCAGGCATTCAGGCATTCATTGCATTTTCTGACAGCCTCACCTTCCGCGCTCTCGCTGTGAAAACTCCACCAGCCCTTGAACATGACTCCCAGCCAAAGCAATCAATTTGCATGCACTCAAAGGGGCTAGAGGTGGACAGTGTGGGGTGGAGACGGTACATTCAGTCGCAGGCTTTTAAGATTCATTTCCATAACCGCCTCTTCCCTGTCAACCGGAGTGCTTCTCCCGGAGCTTATAAACGTCAGGACTTGGCCATGCGTGCCCCATCACTTATAGCGAAACAAGATGTTCAGCTAGCAAAACGCTGGAGGCCACAACTGTTTCCAGCTTCTAATGATGCTAGACAACAGAGGACTGTCAAACAAATAGGAGGGCAAGTAAGTTTCTAACAGCTCAATAATGTGAAAAAGCCCATAAATTAAAAACAACTGAGTATACAGATGTGATGGTGATCAATTTGGGAGAGAGAGAGAGAGAGAGAGAGAGATAGACAGCGAGAGAGAGAAATAATTCAAAGAGGTTAAAGGGGCCCTATTATAAGAATTCAAGATTTCCTGTGGCTCAGGAGGTAGAGCGGGTTGTCCACTAATCAGAAGGTCAATGGTTCGATCCCCGGCTCCTCCAGTCCGCATGTCGAAGTGTCCTTGGGCAAGATACTGAACCCCAAATTGCTCCCGATGGTTGCGCCAGCACCCTGCTTGGTAGCTTGCCGCCATCAGTGTATGAATGTGTGTGTGAATGGGTGAATATAGGCGCTTTGGATAAAAGCGCTATATAAATGCAGTCCATTTACCTGTATTTTTAGACATACAATATATGATGAAAGATTAGCATTTAGCATAGACATTATTAAAATTTGATTTTGTTTGAGTGATTAAATTCAAAGTTATTGCATCTTCAAAATTCCATCCTTTTTTACAGGCAGTTTCTGACCAATTCCAGTCAACGCATCACAACTGATCTTGACGGGCACTCCTCACTAAACAATTACTAAAATCCTTTTAATCAGGCAAATTAGCAGCATTTGAACTGGCAACACCCCCTGCAATGCCTCCAGTCAGCAGGTTTGCCTCATCTGAATTAGTCTGCCAATCATGGTCCACTATTATTAGGTCTTACTCTTCAAATTCATTCAATACATATCCTTTTGACTAAACTACATTTATTTGCAAAACAAAATAGAATAATATGGGGCCTTTAAGGCAGATAGTAGGGAGGTAAAGGGTGATGATAGAGAGAGGAGAAAGAGGGATAGAGAGAGAGACAAAAAGATAAACGAGGAGGGAAACAGAGAAGGAGGAAGAGAAACAAAGACAGCTAGTGACTGACTGTTGAGTGTGAGCATGAGTCACTGATGTGGAAAAGCTGCAGGGAAAGAGGCCCAGTTGTGCAGAAACACCAACTACCATTCATTTCTCAGCATTCGGTAAAATGCTCCTCGGCATTCAGACACTCGGCGAGGAAGACCGAGCACTGTGACCATCACAAGTCAAAACTCTGTGTACTCTGTGTGTGGGGGGGGGGGGGGGGGGCACCACAGGTCACTGGGGCCCTGAGTGACACACAGCTTGAATTCCCTTTAATTAGTCTTAATGGTCAGGAGTACCCCACTCAAAGCTAGTGACCCCATTTCTCATTTATTAAGTGAGTATGACCTGAAAAAACAAACGCAGATTCCTCGTGTAACTGTTATACACACTGAGACTGAGAGTGGATTACAGCTTGTTTTTCCAACTGCTTGACCTGTGACTCATTTGGCCTTTGAAAACACCTGAATAGCAAGGTGGAATTCAACCAAGGGGAATCTCTTTCATGTGTTACTGTGATGGATTACGGCGCTGAAAAGCCTGCCTCTGCACACAATGTGGATGTAGTTACAGTGTCATTCATCTTGCCGTGAAGCAAAAACACATTGCAGGTTACAACACGGCTAATGACAGTGTACGAAAGGAAACAGGGGATTCTGAGATGATAAAATCTCACAAAAAACATCATCCTTTCTTGTGACGACAGTCTGGGATTGACAGTTGGTGATCAAAGGAGTGATTTTCTGCAGCAGAACGAAAAGAAGGACCCGCTCTCTTCGGTGCAGAGAGAAAAGGTAATGAAATAAAATGATACAGTGGTGATGCTTGATTCCTCTCTTGCATGATTTTGGTAAACAAAAACACAACAAAAAGAGGGCCAGGCAGCGTCTAATTGACCCTGGTAACAACACTTTACATGTATGCACAGTATTTTTGCCCTTGGTAGGTTCCCTACATAGGTAACTAACTTGAACATAATTAATATAACAACTAGTGAGTGTGTTTGGTGTCCCTCTCCCTCTGTCCCTGGCAGCCTCTCCTAGGCGGCCTGTGGAGGTGAGAGGCCCAGCTGTCATCATATGGAGAGGACTCATGCATGCGAAAGAATCGCTCCCAATGAAGAAGCTGTTGAGAGTGTATCCATTATTCAGCAGACTACTAGTTACCAGTGTTCACTGTTGGGCTCAATTACAACAGGGCTTTTAGTGAGACTCTGTGGATATGCCCACTAGTCCCTGCAGCTGCACAGAGCCTGGGGGAAGTCTCCGGGATTGAGCAAACTTTATTGCTTAGTTTTAATAATAATAATGAAGCTTTTCCTATGGTGCTATATGGATAGATAAAACTTATGACTAGTACACCTATAGTGGGAGGTAAGTCTATATCCAGTTACTGTGCATACTATGGTCATTCTGTAGGGAAAACAGGGAAGAAATAAGACATAAGTTCTGTACTGTCATAATTGAAAACGATTCTACACTCCACACTTCAAAACCGGGGTTATTCTGCATGGCAGTGCAACATCAGTACAGGTTATTTCAGCATGAAACCAACACATATCATCTCATCTCATCTCATCTCATCTCAGAAGGCAGGCTGCTGTCCATAGCTTTCAACAGACCCTGTAGTGAGTGTGTAATCTGCTGATCAACCCACTATGTGCACACATACACACACATACACACACACACACACACACACGCAAATGCACACTTTGATGTGCCTCCCTGAGATTTATCTGAGGAAAAACAAACACACTCCCTACAAAGGAGATGGTATTAGATTGCCAGGGTTTAGTGTGAAACGCCTTGAGAATAACCATTAGGTTCGCTTGTATATCCTGTGAGAACGAGTGCGGAGAAGAAAAATCGGTCTGTGTGAGCTATGTTTCATACAAATCTCAGAGGCAAACAAGATCTAAATGACCAGATTATTAAATCTGAAAAAAAAAAAACTCCCAGAAGAACCACATTGACTGACTGAGGAGTTGAAATGAACGATATGGAAGAGAGCTTTTTTAATGAAAAAACATATTCCATAGTAATTTCTGCTGCAGAGGCACAAAGCACGGCCACAAAGCGGGGCCACGCTGGTCCCCCCCCTCAGTGAGAGTGAGATCCAGAGCCCCCCCCCCCACACACACACACACACACACATCCCAACCCACCCTCTGATGCAGAATAAATTATTCAGCAGTGTTTTCTTTCACCATTTCACAGGAGTCAAAGGGGTTTGAGGAAACAGCTGCACTTCTATTAAGCGCTGCCCCGCAGCTTTTCCTGGCCGGATGAAGACCGGCTCTCTCTCGCTCTCTTGTACATGTTACAGTTGTGCTCGTAGGTCTTTGCAGCCCTTCGAAAGTCCATTTTTTCAAGGATGTATCTGGCACGCAGTGCCCAGGAAGAGAGGCCATCTGCTGACGCTAACACAAGGCAGCAGCGCCCTCCAATTCTGACCCACCAGGACATCCGCTTCAGAGAGGGAGGCAGACAAGGACATGAAGCACCAGATCTTTTCATCATACCCCTACATGCACACACACACACACACACACACACACACACACACACACAGGGGTGCGTGTCAGTGTGCCCAGTCGCTGTCATACAGACTGCAGGCAGTGTGAACTGTGAAGGCACCAGCTGGGTGCAGACCGGCCCGGATACACAACACAACACACAGCACACAGCGGGCTTAGCCTGTGGTCCAACGGTAACCAGTGCACTTAAATGAGTCCAAAGATACTGCTATTTATCATCTTTGAAATATTGTAGATGTATTTCAGTACGTTTCGCTAAGGTGTCTACAGCGTGATCAAAAGGGATCTGAAGTCGCAGAGGATGTAGGGGAAGTTGAGTGACACGCTCCCCTGCTGTATTTCCGTTAGTCTTTGTACCATGATAAAAGAAAGTATACTGATGTGTGATGGGAGAGAGAGAGAGTGTGTGTGTGTGTGTGTGTGTGTGTGTGTGTGTGTGTGTGTGTATGTATGTGTGTGTGTGTGTGTGTGCAAGAGAGAGAGAGAGAGCAGTGAGAGCTCATATAGGGGAAGCAGGTCAGACGTGATACAGAAGCCAGCCTGATGGACGTGACTGCACTCCGTGACACCGTGGTAGACACACACACACATTCCTCCCCATTGGGCTTTTTACACTTGGGAGTCACTCGGGCATGCCGCAGACATTAAAACAATAGAGCCTGGGATACAAGGATGCACCTCCAATGTCAAAACAGAGCAGAGCAGGACAGGTTGTACAAATAAAAGAGAGACAGTGAATTCTACCACTGGGAGCAGAAATTGAAGCTTCACAGAGAGGGTTTGATCGCTACCTGCAGGGTATGAGAGAGGGAAGAGTGTGTGTGTGTGTGTGTGTGTGTGTGTGTGTGTGTGTGTGCGCGTGTGCGTGTGCTTACAAAAACTTTGATTCTTCAAAGATTATCAGCAACCATTTTCCGTTTCACCTTGAATGACTTCTGGCTAAAGTTAACTTTCTTAACTCGGTAGCTTTACGATTGTGCAGCTGCCAGCAGCGTGCAACCAAAAAACAAGACGCCTCACTCTCTGGCAGACAATAAAACCGGATCAAGCAGAGAATATTTTTGACGTGTGCGAGTCGCCGCATATCTGAGGTGAGTCTCCCCTCCCCCCAAATAGCTTGTTAATGTGAACGTGTTTGCACTATTTCACCTCCTCGTTCTCGATCTTCAGAGTAGCCAGGCGAGACTGCAGCTGCTGGAACCTCAGTATGAGCTCCCCGTTCACCGGCGGCTGCACCGAGATCTGACACACCTGGAGGGAAGAGGAAACGCTCCGTCAGTGAGCGGGAACATGAAATCCCTACAAAATGTGAGGAACAGGGAGCCCACGGAAGCTTAAGCTGAAATGGGATGCAGTCATCGGAATTCCTGCTCAATTACATAGCAAAACCACAATGATTTGCCAGATTTGCCAACCTCACTCTGAATGCAGAGGGCCGCAGAACAATAGCTAGTAAACAGACATGATATCAGAGGTGCGAGTGGCAGCCAAACAGTAAAACACATGTTGAGCTACTTGACTGCAGGGTGAGGAGTGAGACATGATTTGTCATTTGCAGTGCCCTATAAAACTTGATCTGGCAGCACAGACAGTAAAACGCTGCAATTAAGGCACTAAAATCAGACCTCATTAAGTTTGAGACTTTTTCAACAACTTCTAATTCACTTCCATGCTGTGCAATGTATGCGCAATATGTGCTGAACGTACTGATCCGTGGGAAAGAAAACCTTGCGAAACTTACAACTTGGAACGTAAACTCTAAACTGCTGCATTATAAAATCGTATTATTTACATTGTCAGTAGGGATGGGACGATATATCGAAATTCAATATATTGCAATGCAAAAATGTGAACAACATTTTGAAATTGTTTTTACATTCTAGCAAGCCAATGCCATTGCTAGAAAGATTTGTGGCTCAAAAATAAACATAATTCTGCACAGTCATATTACATCGTATCGTGGTTGCATCGAATCGTGAACTCCATATTGCGCATCTCTTTTCAGTGTCATTAGAAGTTAACAGCAACCAAATTTAAACGCTAACCATATTACAAGTACATAATTTGCAGCTACGATTTTTATCTGAACTGCATACCTCGTCTCCCATGTGAGGCTGGAACTCGAATTTGGCCGGCGGGCAGAAGGCGGTGGGGTACATCTCCATGAACCTCTGGCGGTCACTCCGAGGGTCCAGGCTGTCCACGGCGTTCTCGATGATGTCGAGCCCCTCGTGGCGCGACGTCTCCAGGTTGTACTCGGCCGAGAGGTAGGTCCGCAAGGCCCGATTCAGACTGGCGTGGTACCCCAGATCACAGCACTGCGGGGGAAGAACAGCAGCCACATTATTTACGATGAAAGATAAGCAAGATGAGTAGTAATCATTTGATGAAGTGAAAAGCAATTTTCCAGTTGTCTTAATAGAGTGTTACAGAATGGTATACAGAATGTTATACGGAGGTTAAATGAGGCCTGCTATTCTACACACATTCCACTACTGAAACATTGTTGGCCATTAACTGAACAGTCTGGTACTTTCTGTGCCAGCAGCCTTGCTTCTGTGTTACACAACCTGAATGTTACCTCCAGGAGCTAATGCTGCTTTTTAATAACTAGGACCTTGGCGAAGGTCTCTCCTGGGAAGACAGACAAATACACACACACACACCCTAGACACTCACAAATACACACATACACACACAGACATGGACAGACACCTGAGTGATAGGCAAACAACATACAGCCAGAAGCCCAGCTACCAGCCTGCTTGTACACTTTCTTTTGGACTATAAAATGTCTCCTTCATCAATAAACAAATGTGTGCGCGCCCGCACGTGTACACACACATACAGCGCACGCAGAACACGACCGAACACACAATCACACACACACACACACCCCAGTGAGATGTGGAGGTTTGTGACCAAAGCAGAGAGAGGGGTAATTTCAGCGCACAGCATGGCACTGAAGGGAAGTTGCATTTCTCCTCGGCTTCAGTCCTGTCTGGAATAAATAACCCCGAACGCTCGCTAAAAAACCTGGCCTTCTCCCGTTTCCCTGGTAACGCCACAGAAAATGGTGCAGTATATTTATTTCTCAAACACAAAATAATAACCCAGGTAGGCCATATTATAAATAAGTCATGTTTATCGGTCTGGTTGTGGAAGGTCAAACAAAGCAATCTGCTGGCAAGGCAGAGCAAAGAGCCGTGAGTGCTGAGTGAACGGACGGATGACCCACAACAAACTAATTCACAAAAAAACTGGGTTTCAGGGACACTTCCACCCACACTCCCACTCTCTATTCAGCGTCTAGATGGTCTGAGAGCTGTGGAAAAATGACAAAACCGTGGCTTACAGTCAAAAACATTCAGTGGAACTGAATATGGTATATGGGCTTTTAATGATGACATGAGGGGAAGAGAAGAGGGAAGAATAGTTTTTCATCACAAAAGCTAATAAGCCGCTCGGCTTTAATGCCGCCCCGCTCTGTAATTTCCATCCCACAGTCTGGTGTCCTCACATCTCTCTTATATCAGGCTCTGCTGTTAAACTCATCACTTTCTCCTCGGACTGCGATTTTAAATCTCCTCTGAAGGCCTGTGAAAATACCGCCGGAATAGCAATGGTTCTTCAGCACGGGGAGCGTAAAGAAACAAAATAAAAATCTTCTGAGATGTGAAAAACAATCTGAAGGAGCCTGCAGAAAGTTTGACGGTGAAGTGTGTCTTGGCTTGAGGTGTGAATGCCTAAAGTGAGCAGCTCTGTTTATGTAAGAATCTCCTGAGCTCTCCTTGTTCAAAGTGTTTACATTTGCGTCAGATCTCGGGGAATGAAGCAGAGGAGGCAGTTAAGCAAGTTAACAACAGATTACTAATGAGGGGGGGAGGGGGGAGGGGGGCAGGGGGGAGAGCGGTCATATTCTTGACAGTAAAAACTTTTTCCTCGGTCTTGGCGTAGACAAACAAGCAGAAGATTAAACTTCCTCGGGATAAAGCCGACACAGTCACACGGTTTATACTTACATCAATTAAGTCCGACAAGTCGTGGATGTAGTATTTGAAAACGGAGGAGTTTGTCGCTTCGAGCGTCAGCAGGTACTCGTTCCGCGCTTTGATCGACTTCAGCTTGTTCTCCGAGTACTTGGCTTGACGCTGATGAGAGAATTAGAGGAAATAATCGAGAGAGAGAGAGAGAGAGAGAGAGAGAGAGAGAAGATGAGTTTAATGACTCAAGAATTGTTTTTTTGACAAGTGATTGTGCTTTCATGTCTCTCCGTGCGCTGCGCATCACAGAGCTCAGACGGCAAACAGCTTCAATAAATACAACAATGACTGGAGCACAAATACGTTAACTTCAGTTTAAAAAAAAAAAAAAAAGCCAAAAAGGGGAAGAAGAAAAAAAAAAAAAAAAGAAAAACTTGGGACTAAAAAAAGCGCCTGTCCTTCACCTCAACCAGGACGCGTCTCAGCCATCTATGCTTATTCTACACTTCCTTTCCAAGCAGAAAAGCAGAAGGCTGTTAGTCACCATCCACTGACCTGTGGGCTCTGACTCACACACAGACACACACACACCAAATCATCCATATTTTAACACTTCCCAAATGCATTCCAGGAAGAGCGATGTGAAAAAATGCCATTCCCGCGGCCATTAAATCATTTGTCATGGAGATTTAACAGAAAACAGGCCTGTTCTGAGAAATACAAAGCCTGGTAATTTTGGCTGTGACAATGCTTACAGTGTGTTTTCCATCCCGCGGGTCAGCGGGACCTCAGAGCGAAGCCCGGACCACGGAGGCTTGGTCCAGATCACATCCAGTGACCATGAATCCAAGCACATGTGAACGTGTTAGCACTTAAAAGGTTCGGTGGTAATATAGGATTAGATGGTTTCTTGTGCCAAAGAAAATTGCCTAACGGGAAAATGGCTGGTGTGACTATTCACTGCTAATGGCTCAGGTCCCTTTAAGATTATGGCAATTTACAGAAATCGGATTAACACGGTTTCGGAGATTCTGAACCCCTGGCGTTCTACCTTCTCTTTCATCTTCTCGATCTTCTTGACGGAGCTGCGCCGCTGGTGCTTGTCCTCCATTCGGATGCTGAAGACGGGATCGCCCCTGCCGATCTGCTTCTCCTCTTGCTTCTCGGCCTCCTTCAGCTTGCTCTCGGCGCTGATGCTCTCTGAGTGGTACATGTGGTAGGTCTTCATCACCTGGGCACAGACACAAGAGATTTTGAGCGAAAAGAAAAGAGAAAAAGCAATATCGAATCCCCGTTTATCATCATTTCATTTAGAAGATCAGGGAAAGGCAGTATCCTGAAACTGCCTCGCCTCACTTGCACACTGTTGAGTTACAGGTTAACTTCTGTGAATCTCGAAGACAGACAAAGGTCAGAGGTCAGCGTGATTCCTCTCCATAGCTGTCTGACTCTTTGAACCCACAACTAAGGCTTCCATCCTTTCACCCACCCACTCATCACAGATCGATTCAACTCGTCTCATAACAGGCGGTTCTTCTCTCCCCAAAACCACAAACCAAAGACAGATTCTCTGCAGTCTTTTTCATACGGGGCTCTCATACGACCACAACAGCCACAAATCACTGCAGCTAAATGTGACATGCTGCTTTCATTGCTCTGTGTTTGAAACGAAATTCCACTCAGGGAGCGGAGTTACAGGGTTGCACTCTGGTTTGAAATGAGGGGTATTAAGAGGAAAGTTGACTGCTCCACCTCAGGCGGGAGGGAAATGTCAGCGCGTCACCGGGGCAGAGAGAGGCTTCAATACACACTGAGCAATCCCTACCTCTAGCACAGGGGGGGGGGGGGGGCAGTCTGGGTAGGGACATCAGGTAGTGGCAGACTGAGTGCCTAAACCACTTACACAGCCTTGCACGTCTGCCTTTGAAGTCCACACCGGTGATCCATGAGAATTAACAACACACTGAAAAAAAAATAAGGGTTTCAAAGAGTTCTGACTTAGGTGGTATTTAGGTTTTGCTTCGACTTTTGTTTTTGAAGAACAAATAAATAGATAGCTATGAGGAGTTCATGCCAAAAGGAGGACTTCTGGGATATGAGCATCAACTTGTTTTTTACATTTTTTTTTTAAATGTTTTTGTTCCTAAATGGTTCTGGTTTGAAACATGCAATAGTTCTGCATTGCACCTATGTGGCTCTCTCTCAATTGAGTTTTTTGTAGTCTATCATTCTTCTCACTTAAATATATGTAAATATGCCTTATTGTAAGGCCCATAATGGCACAGTTGGAAAGTGTGTCTTACCCTTCTGGCCCCCTGTCATCACACTGTGGCCACTTAGTGAGAAGGAACGGCAGCATACTGGCAAATGCATTACCTTGATGGCTGATTACAACTACTTCCTAAGGTTTGACTCATTGTCGTGGGAAGGGGATGGAGAGAGCGTTACTCACACTCCGTGAATCCATTAGGCAGTGACTCAAACAGCAGGTACACCGCAGAACACAAACAATGAGTTCATCAAGGGTCGAGAGACAGGAGAAGTTATACAACTCTTTCTAGCACTTGGCTCTGAGTGGAGTAAGGAGAATGGAAGACGGACGGACATCTGGGGGCTCTAAGGACGGCACTGATGAATCACTGGCTGTGGGAATTAGGACAAATATCCAGGCAAATCTATGACATACACATTTGAGTCATGGCTTAGAGAACTCACTGACCCTCGAAGACACATAAAAATGATATATACAGTATTCTTACAGCTGCACCGGACAAGGCCTTATCAGCCTACATCAGAAGTGGGGCTGCAATGGAGAAGAGCGTCCCATCCCTGTTCTGTGTGCTGACATCATGCAGGAGGAGAGGAGAGGAGAGGAGAGGTTTGCCCTGTCCCTGATTGCCTAAAGGATAAGAGCTACAGCCTTACTCTCCTGGTGCAATTCATCCGTCCTGCCATCTCCAGCTAGGAATTGTCTTTAAACCCTTCCATATGTGCGACCCAATATGGAAAAACAGGCACACTGTGGGAGATGTTTTGTTTGTTTGCTTGTTTTTCATCTTTGAGTTCAGAGCTTTCAAATGGTGTATTACATAGCCATAACAGGGTCAATAAATTATTTTGTTTGAGTTATTAATTACTGAATCAAGAGTTAATTTGGATCAGACTTCTTCTAATGTAAAACCGGTCTCCTGTAAAGTTAAATGAGCCTGGGTTCGTAGCGGCTGGTCAAATGTACTGAACTAAGAACATGGGCAGCAAATACAGTCATTTGCCCTGAGGAATACAGCAACATCCTTAACCTAGGTTTAACCTAGGATGAACAAACTCCAGCAAATTACAGTTCCACAACCTGTATACGCAGTACATTTGTCTGCACGAAACCTCAGATTCAGTAAAAATACAGACTCACCCATCTCAAAATCTAAACATTGTTCCACCAAAATGGGTTATTTCTGTCCGAGTGGAACAACAGAGCAAAACTCTATTTGTTTTGAGCCCGTTGCCTTTGGTGGGGTTTGGCGTAACTGGAACCAGTGGAGAGATGGGTGACTGACCTTGGGCCCGGCACTCCTCACTTACTGGTCTGGAGTCCGCTGCTGTTGTGTTTACTTTGCTGCTCCTTTTAGAGGGACATATTTAGAGACGGACCAGACCTGTTATTTCACTGGCGGTGGCCTACATAGGGCCTGTGGCTTTCTGATGCAATAGTCACCCTGTGTGTGTGTGTGTGTGTGTGTGTGTGTGTGTGTGTGTGTGTTTGTGTGTCCTCCCACAGGGGCTAAACCAGGTCAAATCTGGAGTGTGGACTGCGGTGAGAGGATGACACACATCGAGTTGGAGTAACACGTGTTGTGTGTTGTGCGCAACCATCGACTGGACGTGTGATCGCTGTAGTCTTCTATAGCAAGTAACTGGAGACTCTATAGGCAAGCCAAACTCCTTTTCTTTCCGTCTCTTGGGACGGCACAGTTACCGCTGCGGCTCATGTCTCCATCTATCATCTATATCCCAGACTATCAATGCTGTGATCACAACACGATATCTGTATTGAGGTTTCCCATCTGATTCTGAATTGATTCTGTGAATTTAGACTGATTAGCAAACCAGTGCAGTGTTGATGCAAATACAATGCCATTGATTGTCAATGAGGAGCAGCATGATTAGCTGATTACACACACACACACACACACACACACACACACACACACACACACACACACACACTACAGCTGCATTATTAGACTTGGGGAAGGGTTTGGGAAGAGGCTGAGTTATACTTTGTAAACACTACAATACTTTTTGACTCAATGAGCCATCACGTCTGTTTGTCTCTCCCATAACTATTGTTACTATTACTGCTATACTAATAAGCAAATCATAATGCCTGCTTATTGTTTGCTGAGGTTGATGCCAATGAGTGACCTAGAGTGGGTTGTATGCACTGGAAGATAGTATAAACTATATGGCAGGTGAAATATGCTATATGCAATAAAATCAAGCATTTATTTCATCCAATCTCTCTACCTCAGAACACACTGACATTGAGGCATGAAACTAAGCTAGTGGGCTACCAGGGCTGATTGTAGCAATTAAGGCTGTGGAATTAACTATTGATGTGTGATCTAAGTACCTCGCTCCACCAAGGTCAGAGATACTCACAGACAACTACATACAGCAAAGGTATGTACAGAACAGAGAACAGGGGGATGAAAGGGCCTTCGTAGAAATGTACAGGTCATACTGCAAAAGTTTTATTCAGCAGGTAAAGTCTGCAGTAATTCTGGTGTGAAGATACAAAGGTCTGCAGCCATGTTAAAAGTGCTATGTTTACCATTTTTTTAAGACCACTTTTCCTATAATCCCAGTGTCTCAAAATTAATGTGGTAATGATTTATTAATATTAAAATGTTAATCGTAGCACCTTTAAGTTGCATATGTATGCCGGAGACAAATCTGGCCTGCAGGGTCAAGGTAATTCAGGCTGCTATAATTAGTAGTTAGTTATCTGGGTGCTATAAATCACAGTAAAGAACATTACTTGAGTGCATCAGTAAAACAGTCATTACTACTTACTGTGTAAAGCTCATTTAGGACCTTCATTAAGTCTTCCTGGAGTTGAAAGGTTATTTCTTTGCTCTGAAAAAGAAATACAGGAGAAAAAAAACACATAAGCCAAACACAGCAGATAACTAATTTGACAGTGAAATACTTGAAAAGAGTTTTTTCCAAACAAGTAGTATACACTTTGAAAATTCGCTTAGTGTCACAATGGCTTTTTCAATCAAATCATCAAATAGGGCTACAGTTTCAGGGTCCATATGCTGAACACATTATCTGGCTACCAAGCTCAATGTGAGAGATCTTCCCAAAACATAACTTAATCATCTGCAAGCCACAAGAATGACTCAGTAACACTATCAGACTCACGCCCACTTTAATGCATCCTACAGTGTGAGATACAATTTAACAGTTATGCCATGATGGAAGGATAGAGATGCTTTTACTATTAATTTTACTGTACAGCTCTCATATTTCTTTCATACCGAGTCACATATCACATGTTTATGAGATTATGAGTCATGACAATGAATTTTTAAACTCCTCTCCCCTGCAGTTGATACCATGTGCTACCTGGATGATGTTACAGCCTTGGCCTGCACTCCCAAGTCTTCCTCTAACCCAATTATTCACAGACTAATCTCATTCTGGGAGCCATTCCCAGCAAAAGGCTGTCAGGTTCTGACAGGGTCTCCCACCACCTAGGGTCGGCCAGAGGGCTTTACTTCTGATCAAGAACTAGAGTGCATTACAGACTGCTTAATAATGCCATGTTAGACAAATACTAAACCTAGTGTACTCACATCTATGATTGCTGAAGTGAATTATGTTTGTGTTTTTGTTGGGGAAAGTATCTTTAATGTTTATTGATAAGGATCCCCATTAGCTGTGCACAAGGGTGTCAGCTATTCTTCCTGGGGTCCCACTAAAACACAATATCCATCCAAAATACATGCACAAATTTTAAAACCAAGATACAATAAAATAAAAAGATAGGACCACTTTTTCATGGGCCACAGCATGAAAGACAAGTACACATATTAATAGGATAAGTCACATTTGTACAGTAAACAATGATTCTTATATATCAAAAGGCTAAGGACAAGCTCAAACAAACAAAAGTGTGAGTGAAATACATATTCACACACACGCATTGTTCCAACAACTGGGGTGGACAGCACCAGCTTTTCAAAAAACATGTTAGACAGGCCTGGTAAGAATTTTGTGGATCCAAAGCCATGTTGTTGATAATTGTTGCATTAAATGGCCGTCAGAGATTTTTGAACAATCCATCTGCTGGTATTAGTTGAAGGATGCAGTAAATGCATTCACAACTGTTTTCCACTTAGATAATACATGTAGATCTGCCCCTCCTAACCAAACCAGCTAACTCCAACTCTCCTGGGAAACACAATTTTAACGGACTTAAGACCAAATAATCACATAAACTCTCAAACTCAATAAACTCTCCTGTTACAGGGTTCTATTGGAGCTGTCTTCAAGCAAACTATCCTTTTAATATCAGTCATTCAAATCCTGAACCGGTGCGTGCATTGCAACAATACCCAGAAACAAAATTCCATTTAGAAAACTCATTGAATGATGTATGGCATGTGATTTCCTGACATGAGATTAGATGAGTCTCACAGCACTTTGTAGCCCTGCACACGTGTCTTCCTGTGGGTGTGGGCAACAGGGAAGCGTCTCTATTTAGGTCACAAACCTCCCTGATCCAAGTGGATCTACATACGTCCGTCCTGACAGGCAAACAGGCCTATTCTCAGTTATTGCACTGAAAAAATTCTGCTGAAACTGTAACCGTGCCAACTGAACAGGAGTGCCAGGACAGAAGGAATCTCCCTCTTCCTCTCTACTCACTGCATTGGAAACTCTTGTGCACAAACACAAGTAGGATCCCTTTTCCAAGCCAAGTGCTGTGGCTCTTGCTGACTGGCTCACAGGTGGAGCCACACGGTGTCCAGGCATGTGGACAGACAGCAAAGAGGATTACTCTCCGTTACTGGCTGCCTTACAGGCTGGTGTCTGAAATTAGAGCGCCGTACTGGGTAACCTGGCCGATCGGCAGCGTCTTCCTCGCCACCACCTGGCCTGTCACTTCCCTGCTTTGTAGCACCTATCTAATCGCAGGTCAAACAGCATATAAGCCTGGATAACCAGAGCTTTAGAGCAACCTAAACTGGCAAGAGGCACTCTCAGGCGTGTTTGAGAATGGAGTGTGGATAGGGAAAACTACAGTAAGGTCATGAGGTTTGAATAGATTAAAAGATGAATGGGTTCTTACCAATGCAAATACTGTATAGCAGTTCTGTAGTTATACCTTGCAAAAGAACATGGTGCTACACTTTTAAAGAGTGATGGTACCCCCAGTTTCAGCCCATCTCCACCTACCCCACTAGTTTGAAAAAGTGGAGAGCAGCGGTGTAGAGGGAGGTGGGCAGGGAGGTAGCAGCTATCAAATCAATTGGGTTATGTAGAGTCAAAGTCACTAAAGTAAGACACTACGAAACATCCAATGACGTTCACCTACTTTTGATTTTTAACCCCGGAAAAAAAGAGAATTGGCGATTTAGCGCCACGTTTTAGTGTTTCTCACCTATTTACTGTCCTTTCCTGCCTATCATGAATAAAAAATATATCTATTCATAATAATTCCCCAGCCATCTGACACGGACGTAAGCCCGCTCCTCTGGGAAAAGCCATTAGCACCCCTCAGTTCAGGGGGAGAGAACCTTTTGACTATTTGTCAGATCTAACACTTGTCAGCCCTTCTCCATTGAGGAGACTGGGAAGTGATCCAGAGCTCAATGAAAAGCCTTCTCAGGGATCAGGAGGCCAAGACACAGCTCAGCTCATCTGAAGGCAGAAAGTGGGGATGAGAGAGGAGGGAAGGTGAGACGGAGAGGTAAAGACAGAGGGATGAAAGAGTAAAAGAGGAGACTTCCTGCACCTGCATTACATTCAAGGCTTGTTTACAATGCTTTTCGCCAGAAAAAACTACACCTAACTTGAAATGCCTCTTAAGAAATAATTACACCTTTCACATTATCACTAAAACTAACACACATAAGCCTCAAGTCGCATGCAGTGAGGGTTGTTTACTAGATACTGTGCGGTGTAACCAATGTCATGATTTAATTTGCAAGACGTACCCCCTTTCATTTTAAAGGGACGTCAAGTGGGGGTTTCCAATACTGTCTAATTCATTAAAAGCGTCGTACAAATGGGTTTTCCCTTTTAAGCTTATACCATCTGTATTCTAACCACATTAGAAGGATGAAACAAGCCCAGAGAGGAGGAACCGAGTGAGCCTTTGGGGAGTGATGGGTTTCATATTGCCACGGACATTAAATCATTCTATAGAGAAGGCAGTTAAACCCTGCGGGGCGTGTGTGTGTGTGTGTGTGGCAGTGCACCATATAGATCTGAGAGTCTCATCACAGTTACAGTAATGCAGTTGCTATTGCAGACACACTTTCATACTAACAACACACACACAGAAACAGACACACATCACACAGTGGAGATATATGGTAGAAGGTCTGACAAGGTCTTAATGGATTCCAAGCATGCTTTGATCCAAATGACACGATATAGATATATAGTGCTTTGATCCAAATGTTAACACAGAGCATCACTAAACTGCTGTACCTCGCTTCCGCTCCGCTTTACTGTAGCAGTAAAATGTGTGATCGTAAAAAAATAACACTATCAGACACATGCCGTATGTGTGGAAAGGCTCAAACCGTCTCCAGCTTTGGGAAATCCACCTTGTAGCTGCAGCCACAGAATGTGACTTCCATAAATAAAACAGGACGGAGTAAAACAAAGAGCCGGTTGTATAAATAATGAAAACTAAATACATGTGATAAGATCTGTCCAAGCGTAAAGAGAGAGAGAGACGTCCGCTGCTTAACTCTTGCATCCCAACAAAGAAAGCTCGAGCCAAAATGGGGTCTTTCTGAAAATCTATGCGGCCCGTAGTTAAGTGGTTTAAAAAAAGAAATGCTGTACGACACTGAAGAAATAAACACAGCACCACAGGCCTTAATTCTGTACATGCCAAATGGCAAACAGGTCAGGCAGAAGACACGGGCTCTGGGGTCCTCCTCTGCTGTTCTACCTCCCGGCCTGACACCAGAAGATACAAGGACATAAAAACACCGGGCTTTGATGTGTTGGAAGGATGACAACAGTACAGCTGTCTCCTCTAAGCTGCGAGGGAGCCCGTGTAACATCAGGGGCTTCTCTGTTGTTTGTGTCTCGTTACAGGAGCTCTGCTGAGATCAAAGACTCGGGGACGCTCTAATTACAGGGCGAGAGGGGCGCTGAGGTCCCCTATGAACCGGGACCCCCCACCAGGCTGTCGTTTGTCTGCAAAATGTCACCTGGATCCACAGAGAACGACACGCTTTAAAGGGGCCAACTATGGCGAAATACTGCAGGTTTCCAAGCCATATGCAGTGTGAGGATCTGAGTTAGAAGTTAATATAGTGGCTTCAGAGCTGCATGGAAAAAACAAAAAGTGAGTAGGGGAGAGTCTATCATTATGATCATCAATGTGGGGTGGGTTGGGGGGGGGGAAGCAATAAGAGCAACATCTGAAAAGCGGCTCTGCCTGTTTCACATCTGGTCTCATTAGTAGACCCATGAGCCTTTAACCACTATCAAAAGGAAATGAGTGTTGCAACTTCCTGTTTGTGTGTTTGGGGGTGCGGGCGAGTGCGATAGGCCATTCCCCCACACAATCAGATGAGACCGCAACCATCAAGAGATGTTAATTACTTTGAACACGAATAAAAGGACCCTCACTTTTACTGTCTCAATCTGGAAGATAGATCTTCTGTCTTTGCAGTGAGGTGGAGAGGGAGGGAGGGAAGGAGGGAGGGAGGGAGGGAGGGAGAGAGAAAGAGAGAGAGGAGGGGGGGACAAGAAAGACAGAATGACAGAAAGAAAGGAGAAAGTGGGGGATATAGAAAAAGTCTCACAGGCTAAACTGACACAAAGGCACTCCTCTGAAGCGGAGCCGCTTTGTAATTTAGGCCTGCGGTGAGTTCATGTGACTCCTGCTGCATAGGAGCTCATAATCTGTTTGGGAGTTGTCGTCTTTGTGGCGCAGGAGGCGGCGGTGGCTCGGTTTCGGTCACGAGGCCACAGGCTTCAGATGGGAGGGTAAGGGCATACTGTAGCCATGATCAGAGCCGCGGCGGCCGAGGCTCCTCTGCACTACTGTAATTCACAGAGTCGAACCGCAGAGCTGCAGCACAGCTTCATCCGATCAAACACAAAGCCGAACACATATCCTATCTATCTCCCAGCTAAATATACTTCTTTGTCAAATGAATGACTTGAATGAAAAGTGAAATATTGTTTATATAACATGAAGCGACTGGGGACACTGCTGCCCAATCTGACCACTGTGTAAAATCTGGATTGTATTAGTGGTGAGTTCCAACTTCTATTTTGTTGATCAAAGAAAATGTCAGATCTGGCCTCAGCTGGGAGAGGTCAAACATCAATGTAGGAAAGAGCAACTTGAAGTCCTCATGAAATTAACTTTTTCATTACTTTTACCTCCTGGAAAACACAGTATCTATCATGGTGACCTCATGCTGCACTAGTAGGCATAAATATACATTTCTAACCAATAAAACCATCAGATTTTTGAACAGTCCCGCCCCTCCACATCCCTCCCATCAAATTAAACTGCCTTTCTCTCCCTAACTGATATTCCATTGGTTTAGACTTTTGAATGATTCCTCGCTGCATTATGTCCCACCCCAACATCCTGTTGCAACAGGAAATGCATCAAATCAAGGAAGTAAAGATGCTATTTCATGGGGTCTTTGAAAAAAAAAAGTGAGGGGGTTGAGCAAGTCAAAAAAAGGGTGAGGAGGAGAGACACGGAGAGAAAGTGTGAGAGAGCGAGAAGCAGGTAAAGAGTCCTGTGGGTGTTTTTCCACGCTCACCTTCTTGAGAAGCCGTGTGGAGTCCTCACTAATCTGCATGAACCTCATGATGACGTTGTTGAGGTAGACGTCGCTCAGCGTGGCGTGGTCCTTGCTCTCCCTCCTCACCTGGTTCAGCAGCAGGTACCAACAGTTGACGGGGGACAGCAGGTTCTGGTCTTTCCTAAATGGACCAAGGAAAACAGTCTGGTATCAATACAGTTGTCAAAAATTCCTGAAGAAAATGAATAAAGCTGCGTTTCATTGAGTATTTGTGGTTAATAACAACCTGAAAGTGGGTAGTTTGGTGGGTGTATGAGGGGTGGGGGTGGAGCATGCAGTAATTACTCAACCTCTTCTACCTCTTCTTAACAGACATCTAGTCTCACTGCACACTGTGGTTACACATGTAAGAAGTAAAAAAAAAAAAAAAAAGACAGCATTTCTACAACTGAAAAACTGTAAAGCATACCACCGAAACAGAAAGGACTGAATGAGCCAAAAGTAGGTTTAACAAGAAACAAGGAATTCTTCTACGTTATTGGTCACTGAAATCCTGGCATGCATGTACATGTATGTGTTTATGGTTTGTGCATGTTTGCATCTGTGCATGTGAGTGCTTGTGTGTGTGTGTGTGTGTGTGTGTGTGTGTATGCCTGTGTCCATGTCAGTGTCTTAGCCTCTCTCTCTCTCTTTAGACCATCTTTGCCATCTGCACAAGGAGATCAAGGCTTGTCCGCCCAAGACTCCTCACCTAGCAGGACGTTTAAACACTGAAAGTGGATCAGGGCCCGTCACAAAAGTATTAAAAGGGTTGCCTCGTAAGCCTCCCTTGGTGTTAAGTGTCCCATATATTGCTGGTTCTGGGCCTAAAAAGCTCACCATATATTATAGGGACTACGCATTGGATCTGAACTGGGAGTTAAGTTAGAAATACTCTGTATCGGTGACATTTCTGGGGCACAGCTCTTGCAATGCAATGACTTTCTGCAACTAGGCAAGAGTATGCCATAAGCTTTAAATACACTTAGAGGAATGAAGTCAGAGAAGTTATGGACACACTTTAAGCAAAGTTGAAAAGTGGAATTACACATGAACTGTGACAGCAAAAGACAGACAGAAAAAGAAAGGCGAGAAACCTTGCGGCGATGGAGAAAGATAGAGATCTGGATGCAAGAGAGCGAAAAAGTAAAAACCAGAGCTCAAGCCTGAGAGCTGCTTCCGGTGCCGCGTGCCTGCTGCTTCCAAGCTAACTGGAGGACATTGTCCAGGCCGGAGTGAGCCGGGGCCCTGCGTAAGCACCGGCCTGCAGGCTGACTTCCTCCGTTTAATCTATAACATTCCTCCCGCCTGCTAAAGAGCAGCACAGAAAGCGACTGGGTCTGGGGTCAAGTCGTGCAGGAACCATATGGAGACTCGCCTCTGCTCTCCCCTCCCAAGGTTAGCCTGCGTGGACAGGCAGCACTTGTCAACACAACAGGTGAAACTCTGCACCCGGCGAGTGACCCAGCCCTGAACCGGCCTACAGTACTGATACGGCATCTGCTGCAGGGGCAAAGAACTACGCACAGCATTTCTCCTAATGAATAACTGATACAAACATGCCCGCCAGCTGAAATGTTCTGTCTCTGTGCCCCCTTAGACATTTCAAAAACAGGATGCAAAGTACATGTGACAAAGACGGAGGCAAACGCACCGAGACGAAGGAAATCCAAGAGCTGCTGTAGACAAAGCCATTTTTCAAAGACGACAGAAAAACAGCGAACGAAAAATCCAATTTAGCTAAAAGCTGAGTTATGTACTGGAGCCACATGGACAGGCTGTGTCCAAAGGAAGAGGAAGTTAGGAAGAGAGAAAAACAAATAAGTAGCGCAGTACCAGAGCTACAGCAGCGGGACGACTGGACAGCATCACCCACACTCTCTGTCAAAGTGCAATTACCATAAATCCTTTCTGCATTATGCATCAGCAGAGAGTACTACTCTCATTCTATGTCACTGAATCTAGGTGTGTCTGAAGAAAGCGCTTGCGTGTATGTGCGAGTTTATTCAATCATGCTTACTTTTGCGTGTGCACATGCATAATGTCCAGGTGGCCACTGAAATGAAGTTGGGCGTAGCGCAGCATGAGCCTCTGCATAAGAGTATTAAATAATCTACTGGGTTTCCACAGCAGTCCTTTGCTTCCACTTGATGTCACTCTGCCCATCTATCGCCATTTTGCTCCACCCTTTCCGTGTATTCAGGCTAGTTTGATTAGGGATGCAAAATGGCACAAGTGAAAGCAACCTATTGGCAGGATTAAGCAGAAAAGTTTCAGTCAGTATGGGACTGACCTGACCTGTTCTGCTCTGCTCTGCTTTAACTCAGATCAGAACTCAAAGCCGCACAGCAGGGCTCCTCGCTGTGAATAGGTTGACCTAATTCAGCACCAGAACTAAACTGATACAGTACACGCACACTGCTTATGAACATTTGGTAAGGCACACAACAGATAGTGAACAACGGTACAAAGGTAGGAGAATTCTTCATCATTCTTTCACATGACGTCCTACTTTTCGGAAAATGAAAGCCTGCTAGACCAAAACAAAGGAAAGGCGCAGAATCATTCTAAAACACTCAAACACACCGGGGTCGGCAGCATTATAGAGCTTAGGTTTACAGAAACTCCGGGGGAAGTCACTGGATGTACCCAAGCGTCCCCATGAATAGATCAACAGCTCCTAAGCGCCTCGCGTGTTGGTTAATGGGGGTGACCTGCTGTATCAAACTGGAGGCCCACAGCGGAGGAAGGAGGGGAGAGAAAATGGGGGTTGTGGAGAGAGAGAGAGAGAGAGAGAGAGAGAGAGAGAGAGAGAGAGAGAGAGAGAGAGAGAGAGAGAGAGAGAGAGAGAGAGAGAGAGAGAGAGAGAGAGAGAGAGAGAGAGAGAGAGAGAGAGAAAGAGAGGGGAGAGCGACACAAGGCCGCGGCAGCATAATAACCTCTGGGAGTCTGCTTACCCCACATAATGGCAGGAAACTATCTCAATGTCATCGTTTCCCCCTCAGCCAGGGCAGGAATTAGGTCAGACAGACAGACAGACCACCGAGGGGCCGAAACACAGGTACAAAAGAGGAAACTAGTGTCCAGCAGAGGGAGGGAGGGAGGGGGAGGAGTGAAAGAGAGAACTCATTAGCAACTAACTCCACACAGTGAATGTGTGTGTGCTTCTGAGTGTGTGTCCATGCAGTCTGAATCCAAGAGTCAGTGGGTCAATGTCAACATATTTGCACTCTCATACAGTAGCAGACTGCTGACAATGAAGGATAATTACCACTTCAGTATGCGGTGCATTGAAATGGGAGCTCTTATCAGCAGCAGAGGCAAAATGGCAAAGTCCTCTCGTGGCTCACTGATAACATCTTTCATTAATAACTGCTGTACCGGCCTTTATAGCGGCTGCACAGTGGCTGACATTCACTTAAAACGCAGCATTACAGCGGCTACCAAAGAAATGTGATAACTGCGACTCCTTAATGTCGAACTAGCCTTCCATTTAAAGCAACGTTTTAAGTTTGGATTTTAAAACGCAAGCTACGGGGAATTACAGAATTACAGACTTTTAACATCTACTTTTAACATCTATAAAATGAACGATGGAATAATTCAATTTAGGCACCAACTCAGAGGTATTTGCAAAATAAATTGTATGTTTTACTGGGTAATGAATTGAAGGTCATCACTGTATCACACTGTATTGATTTTAGACAGTGATCTGTGGGTGTCATTGAAATATTAAAAACACAATATTGATCTACTTGTATCAGCACATCAGTGAATCATCCGGTCAATAAGTCCAGGCAAAACTAGTATTCACCCGCTGGTATTTGAATGACAATATCATCAGCAATGTCTCTCTCTTGCCACTCACGCTCAATGTACTGTAAACAATTACAGCTGGCGATGACTTCAGCTCCAATATTTTCTACAGAGATTTCCTCCATGGTTTTGACAACAAGGCATTTGAGTCCTGAGAGACACAAGAAGGAAGTCCTTTAACCAGAAGCTTAATTCTGGATAAAAAGTGTCCTATTTAAGATGCTCCCAGGGGTGGCTTTGGCAATATAAATAATTCAATTATTCCTCTGCTCGCCATCCCCATGTCCCTCCTTGAACAAACTCTGCATAATGTCTGGGTGTGTGCATGTGTTTGTGTGCATGCTGGTGTGTGCATGTGTGTTTAAGACAGAGAGAGAGAGAGAGAGAGAGAGAGAGTGAGGAGAGAGAGAGAGAGAGAGAGGAGAGAGAGAGAGAGAGAGAGAGAGAGAGAGAGAGAGAGAGAGAGAGAGAGAGAGAGAGGAGAGAGAGAGAGCGAGGGAGAGACAGAAGAGAATGTTTGCCATATCTATGTGTGTGTGTGTGTGTGTGTGTGTGTGTGTGTGCTCTGCAAACAGCCTCTGGAACACAAATGGACTAGCCAGACTGAACTGAATGACACTCCCAGGAACTGCTTGCTGTGTGCTGGACACCACAATGTGGGCCTGTTGTTTTCTCCCAGTGCATTCTGGGGGAAAAAAGGGAACTGCTGATCCAGAGGTGCATTTGTGTGCTTGATGCGTCTGCTTTGGACTGGGGCTAGCAGGACAGTGTCCACACAGGGATATACTGTATACACTCACCGAGCACTTTATTAGGAACACCTGTACACCTGCTTACTCATGCAATTGTCCAGTCAGCCAATCATGTGGCAGCAGTGCAATGCATAAGATCATGCAGATACAGGTCAGCAGCTTCAGTTAATGTTCACATCAAACATCAGAATGGGGAAAAATGTGATCTCAGTGACTTTGACCGTGGCATGGCTGTTGGTGCCAGACGGGCTGCTTTGAGTATTTCTGAAACTGCTGATCTCCTGGGATTTTCACGCACAGCAGTCTCTAGAGTTTACACAGAATGGTGCAAAAAAAACAAAAAACATCCAGTGAGCTGGATGGATGCTTCTGCGGACAGAAACGCCTTGTTGATGACAGAGGTCAGAGGAGAATGGCCGTACTGGTTCTAGCTGACAGAAAGGCTACTGTAACTCAGATAATCTCTTTACAACTGTGGTGAGCAGAAAAGCATCTCAGAATGCACAACACGTCCAACCTGGAGGCAGATGTCACTTTGCTAGCTGATACCTACCCAGTATTAGTATTGAGCACTTTATTAGGAGCACCGTGTTCCTAATAAAGTGCTCGGTGAGTGTATATGGTGGTCATTTGCCTGTGTGTCCCTGAGCAGTGGCCAAAAATCAGTATTCATAGTCATAGAAACTTTATGGATATTGGTTATATAAGGCTCCCTGTCCCTTCAGAAACTATGTCATTATTTAATGGAGCCCATTTCTCTGGCTCTAGATATAGTTGTTAGCCACAGTAGATGTGCATTACATAATGCGATATGAAACAGGGATATACCCCAATATTCAGGTTTAAAAAAGAGAATGACTATATAAAAATCAACATTATAATTAATTAGAATCATGATGATTAAAATCAGAAATATAAAAAAATAAAAATCTCTCCTTTCTCCCGATTCCCCATCAAGAGGCATTTTGCCTCTTGCCAAGCCATCATTGTAAATAAGAATTTGCTCTTAAATTTGACTTTCCTGTTGAAATAAAGGTTAAATAAACAACCCATTGAGTCCTAATTTACTGTGTTGAATATTTCTGAAAGTGTTGTATTCCATTGCCTACCACTTCAGAGTCATGATCCACCTTCCACTGGTGTCTTGCCACCAGTTTCCTGCAGGTCCACAGAAGAACAACACGACACACGGCGCTTCCCGCCTGAAGCAAGATTGATTCCTCCCCAACACTGGAGCTGGAGCAATAATCCCGGAGGTAGCACAAATGGTGTGCTTCCTGACAAACACTCACTTTATCTCACTCCTGAAGGGGATCCTGGTAGAAAAGCAAAATATGGCTGATTGTGCATTCCCGGACAGACGCTGAAAGCTTACTGTGCCAAACCCCCCCCCCCTCCAGTGCCGGGGGAGCAAGACAGAGTGGCAGCGTTACACTTCCCGAAAAGATACCAGCATATCTTTTTGATAAAATACCAACATTCTCATATGTTCATGTGACGTGAACTTCAAAAGGACTTGAGTGACACTGCCAGCTTGCCTAACCATCAATTATGTAAACAGAATTCAAATACGGCAGCTCCATTGACAGCGGCGGCGGTGGCCCTTAGTGAATGCAGCTTGTCGAGACTGTTTTCCTGTGCAGAAACGCCAGCTAATTACCCAGCGATTTAGCTGCTCATTTTAATGCTAATTCAGCTTATTGCCGCTCAGCCAAGCCGACACGTCATATACATACTGGCTACAGGCTAGAGACAGAATGAAAATGCACTTTTTCATTCCACACACACAGGTCGGTCCAACGGAAACAGCCCAGAGAATATGGAGAACACAGAAGCCCTACTGTACGTGTGTTGTTTATGTGAACACAAAAATATGGGCCGCATGATTTAAAACCCACAGAAGGGTATTCAATGTTATTCAGACGTCTTGTATTTGCTTAAGAAATATGCTCCTAGGCACTTGCCAAATGTTTACCCTGTGAATGAAGTGACCAGACTGTACATCACGCGATGAAAACCACAGAGTGCCAGACCAGAGTCCCCGCACCAGTTACACACACACACACACACACACACACACGTGGGCACACACAGCTGCTAGAGCCATTGGAGTTTCAGGCAGAGAGCAGGGTTCTATTTGCAGACAGCGAGGACAAACATACGTTTTATTTTCATTCCCACCACAGGTTCAAACAATATGCTAATGTCTGCTTTTTCCATGAGCAGACTCCTACAGAGTAATGAGGCCACAGAGAACGGCGCGCTCAACTGTGTGTCAACATCCTCAAAAAGGCTCAGAGTCAAACTGTGATGCGCCGTACAGCGAGACAGAGAGAGGTAAGGGAGGAAGAGAGGGAGAAAGAAAGAGACAGACAGACAGAGAGTGGTGAAGACGCACAAGGTTTTCTCTTAACAGTTTGATACAGCATCCCATTTCATTTTATCTTTTCTTTCATATTATGCCACTTCTGGTCTGTGTCATAGCCGAGTTTATCTCCGGAAAACAAAGACCAACTGAAATGCCAGATTTAGTTTACTCTTCTTGATTCCTCTTCTTGAATTAGAGAACTTTAAGTCTCTGCTTTAAGTCTCTACTTTAAGTCACTGATTCAGTCACTGGAAGTGAGCGAGACCCTTACTCATGAAACTCAAAAGTAACAGCTTTACGGTGTGCAAAATCTGAACTTATTCATAAATTTACCAGAGCAGTGTTAACTGTGACGGAGCTACAGTACTGCTGCCTTAATAGCCCATGTGAGAGCCAATGAAAATCAACACATTCATATTTTACTCTCATATTTAGGCTACATATTACATATTTAACACCCACTCTTATTATCCATGCCTGTGTGTAAGTTCAATATATGGTCAACTGCAGAGAAAGCCAAAAGAGAGCTTTATATTGTAAGAGAAAAGGTAGTGGCATGATGCAATTGTATGGAAAAAACATGATGGGTTATTCATGAAACTCACCAGCAGGGTTAGTGCGGCGTTACAGGCTGAGACCCAGTGGCATCAATTCTCTAAAACCTAAACTATGGCAAAGTCCATCTAATATCATTTGCCACTAAAAACCTCTAAACCCACTTATATTAACTACATTTCTGGGGACTTAGTGGAGCGATGGCTGCCTGACACATTTTGAAATGTGCCAGCCAGGGTCTGCGATGCCTGCAGGCGTGGAGATGTGAGGTGTTGCTTTGGAAAATGCGCCCTAGTATCTACTTTTAACATAATAAGAGTGACAAAAAATGAGTATGTAGGTGCCTGGTGCTGCTGATAGTCTGAATTCAAACAACTACATGTACAGAATATTTATGGCTCGTACGTCATCAATTATTATTAAAACACGGTTTCTCTGACAGAAATCTCCAAAACTCCCTGAATCCCCATTCTACCTGAAATACAACCTGGTTGTTAACAGAGCGGGTGTCAGCTGTCACGCAATATTTAAATGTGACCGTCCCCTGTCACCCATAGGAGCAGCAGAGGAACAAAGGCACATTGTGCAGGGTTGATAGTTAAATGGCAAAATAGGAAAATGGAAATTTATTGGCGGAGCCCCAGGTATAATGCGTGCCTACAGATATGGCATTCTAAAAAATTCTCTTCATTTTTTGCACATGAGGAAACATGCATTTTGCATGGAAAGAATGGGAAGGAATAGACTAGTATAGATTGATTTCCGATGCTGAGGAGGAGAGGAAATGAATAAGAAGGAGAGAGCACAGTCTGATATGACAATAGAATTTCTGGAGGTAGAATGCTGATTATGAAGAAATTTGAGAATGATTAGAAAGAAATGGAAATAAATAGTCACCACTGAGCTGCTCCTCTCTCTTCCTCTGACTGACTTTGAATATGAGGCTAAGATTGATATATCTCATCAGCACCGTAATCAAATTTGAATTTATTTTCCAGATTGATAGATCCTATCAACAATACATTGTAATCCAATCTGAATTCCATTTGGCTGCCATAATACAATAGCTATTTGAATAAATGGGAATACAGAAGAAAACTATAGCAGCATAGAGAATAGAAACAACTCTCTGAACAAAGGCCCATAAATGAAATCACACCAAGACCTGCACTGAAGCACATAACATGCAGAAATAAGCAGAGTAGGTGCAGACAAATACACACACACACACACACACACACACACACACACACACACACACACACACACACACACACACACACACACACACACACACACACACACACACACACACACACACACACACACACACACACACACACACACACAGAAACACTGAGACACCGCCTCCTTACTTGTACTGCTGGTGATCCTTGGTACTGCGAGTCTTCGCCATGAAGCGCTCGGCCAGCTTCTCCAGGTTTCTGGAATATTCCATCTCAATCTCCGACTTCTTCCTGAAGAAGTCCTGGAGGTCCTGGAGCAGCTGGACCCTCATGTCCGTCTGCTGGTCCAGGCATTTCTGCTGCTCCACCAACTGGGCCCGGATCTCTGGGGAGACACAGAGAGAAAGCAAACACACAGGTCAGAGTGGAGCCGGACCTCAAGGGTTAGAAATGAGGTAAATAATTAGGTTCATATTCATGGTGCATTTTTGAGGAGACTCAGAAACAAGCACACAGATATAGGCTTGAGTCGATATTTGATAATATTGAATATCACAATATTTTGTGACTATCATGAAAAACAAAAATAATCATAGTTGTAGTGAAAAATGTGCCATTTCATTTCAAGTGGGTTCCCTTTTGTAAATGGCAAAAATTGGCCAATTCTACCAAATGGCCATAGTTTTTCCTTGAATAGTAAGATCAAATTTCTAGGCTATTATTATTATTAATAACCTAGAAATTTGATGTAATTTAGAAGAAATAAAATAAAATACAAAAAAAAAACAAAAAAAAAACACAGCATCGCAATATTGAATTTTGGATATTGCCCAAGCCTACACAGATTACATTATATACTGTAGCTAATATCCAGCATGGGAGAAAAAAAAAGAATCAGCAAGATGAGCAGTGCCAGTACAACACAGGTAATGTACAATGCAGTAGAAAGCAGCACTTTACAACGGCCAAATGGAGCTTATTATCCCTTAGTTATGGTTCTTCCAAATGCATAGAGAGAACTGAGGTTGGCCACACGGGTCTCAGGTGTTTCATTAAGGACCAGCACAAGTCCAGGATGAATGGACCCTGATTCTCATCACACACAGAGCAGCACAGAGGCCACACACACACACACACACACACACACACACACACACACACACACACACACACCCTCATCAGTGCCTACGACTGAATACCTCAGCCACTTAAGCAAGCAGAGGGGAGACAGTGAGCCTCACTTAAACAAGTTGTATGTGCAGGAAAATTACCCTCCATGGTCTCCTTTGAGGAATCACACCTGTCAGAGTGCCTCTCATTTAAATGTACATCCTCTAAAGGACAATTGGGACCTAACACACACACACACACACTCATGCACACACACACAGAGACAAACACACACAAATTGTTTTCCTCAGTGTGTCCTGTCTGGCCAGGGCTATGTATAATGGATTTCTCCTAATGGAAGGTAGCCTGGGCCAGACATCTTCAGCAGAGGAAACAGATTAATGAGGTGATTTAGAGCCACACAAACACCAATACAGCCGGGCAGAGCATGATCCCACTCATATGTACCGTTGTCTCAAAGGCAGAGACCACTGAGCCTGAAGCATCCTTTCACAAACTCTTTGCACAACCCGCAGGACTCTACATTAAAAAAGATAACAGCTAGTTAGGCTTTAGTGGCTGCTCCTTGGCTCACTGACAAAATATAGAACATGACAGTACTGGAGTTATAATAATAGATTTTCAGTTGCACAAGACAGAAAAATATATATTTCAGGGCAAATTTTATTGTGCATCATATTTTCATCACAGAGCTTGATGTTAACTAAACCCTAAAAAATTAATCACACATACAGAGCGGACAAAATAATGTAAACACCTAATATATAAAAATCAAGTACCTAATATGGGGTACGACCACTCTTTTGGCGCTTTTCCACTGCATGGTACCAGCTCGACTCGACTCGACTCCACTCGCCTTTTTTGGTTTTCCACTGGCCAAGTACCAGGTACCAGGTACCATATTACGTAGTACCTGGTACTTTTTTTCGTAGCACCTCCGTCGAGGTTCCAAGCGAGCTGAGGCGAGCTGAGGCGATACCAAAAGGTGACGTAAAAACACCGCAGACCACTGATTGGTCAGAGAATCGTCATCGCGACACGGGACGTTGCTAACGTTAGCTACCAGGTTAGCTTACCCTCTTGCGTCGCCTTGAGCAGCCAGAGAGCAGTCTGCTGTCTTGCTGCCTCCAGCCTCTTCTGAAATAAAAATCTGTCTCCTTGCTGTGACTTAACAGCCACATACCGAGAATCAAGAACACCATCGCTTCGATATCCTCCATAGTAGTTGTGTGTCGCGTTTCATGCAGCGACGCAGCGTCGCTATGACGACCAGTTTGGGGGGTGGGGCACATTGAGGGGGTACTATTTGCAGTGGAAAACCAAAGTGGTACTACCAAAAGCGAGTAGAGTCGAGTCGAGGCGAGTTGAGCCGGTACTATGCAGTGGAAAAGCGGCATTTGAGAACAGCTTCAACCCTCACTGGATCGCTGTCATACAAGTCCTGAACTGTGTGGAGTGGGATGTTGGACCGTTCTTCAAGACGGAAAGCCTCCAGTTCCTTCCCATAAAGGTTCAATGATGTTTACATCTGGTGATTGGGCCCACGGAAGACGTTTGACTTCCATCCTGGTGTGCACGAAACCACTCTTGAATTTGTTTAGCAGTGTGTATGGGTTTATTATCATCTTGGAATATGATTCCTGGTCTGGTTGGACCAATCCTCAGACCTACTGACGGACCCACGAGATGGCTGCCCATACCATTACAGATCCACCACCATGTTGGCACAGATGTTGTGGGTTGAAGACATCCTTCGACTTTCTCCACACGCAAACCCATTTGAACGAAAGAGAAAGCAGATTCTGTTCTTCATGGCCTGGCATATAGACCTAATTCATTCTTGAGCGCGATGTCTGGTTCCCTGGACGATCAGTTAGCTACCTTACACCATGGTAAAAAGGGTGAGAGACAACTCATCAGTAGAGCCATCGCCATCGCCACAAGACTTGCCATCATCGGCCTCCACCGGCCAATCGCGTGGAATGCTGCCACGCTTTTGTTATTTTGTTTAGAAGAAATGGCGACTGAAATGCAGCAAATTTTGTCAGTGCCTCAAATCCAAACACATTCTGGAATATGAGGAAAGCAAGAGAATGCGCTCCACGGAAAAAGCAAGTGAATCGCCAAGCGGCGGTGGGAAGACAAATGCTGGCTCTGCAATTCAAACGCTGCTTTCTCAAGCATTTTCCAAAGGCTGTCCTCACGAGAAAAATGTAAGCGGTGGAGCGAAATTACGCATGTAACTTTGTATCTATGAAAGGACAGGGTTCCCTTTCCAAAAGTTGAGAGGGCGCTGAAGAATGACCAGAACACTGTATCTAAGGAATGCATACCAGTCTCTTATAAACATTTTTATTGAAATTTAAAGAAAAATGAATATACCGTGGTACATAAGATTATTATCCATGGTTTGTGGCTCTCTTTACACCAGGTTATACATCTGTGTGCAGCCTTAGATACAGGCAACATTTCAAAATGGTGGCCGTGCTATAAATGACAGCTTTGTGAAGCTCACAAAGTACAGTTTTTGTTGAGACTGTGTTACAGAGTGGTTGATTAAATTCTGTGGCAAATTTTGAGGTCACAGCTTTGTGATGTTAAGCAACTATCCTGTTAAGTGTCCATCTATCCCTAGCAGTAAGGTTCAACGTGACCCCTTGCCATATTAAATAATTTGCAGTTTTGGTGGCTGATGCGCTGCAATTTGGGCACAAACTCCGTTAGTTGCCTCATGTTGATTTAAAAATGCACATTTAAAAAGATGATGATTGCAAGATTGTTTTTCATGTGGTGTTTCTGTTATTTTGTCCACATCCATGTACGGCGTATGTGGTAGTAATACTCAGTCTGACCAACCCTATCAGATACAGTATATTTCAGTAACAACATCTACTTAATAAACAGGAAAACAATTCTTGTTGAAGAAGTGATCCATACATTTCAGCTAGCAATCTAAATCGGAACCCCTGCCTCTATCATTTCAGGCTGAAGGCGGCACCTAAAGAATTGTGAAGATGAAGGAGAAGCTCATTCATGCAAGCCCAGGTCATATTTCCTTCCCTGAGAACCTCACCTTTAGTAGTCAACTAAAATGAAACTAGAGCTAGTAGGGGAACCACAACCACAACAACAACGCTTAACCAGGACTTTCACTCCGGCCAACTTGGCGCTTAATGAATACTTTTATAATTATGGAAGTAAATTGGACAGAGACAGAGAGACGCATTAGACGAGAGAATTAGACAGCAACAAATGTCTCTGCGAAAAAGCCAAAAGATCTCTGAGAGCCTTTACTTCGATGGGAAACCATCAATAGCTCAGTATGTCAAGCTACTTAATGGTCAATCAACTGCTGACTCAATTAGAAGTCAGACGGGGGTGAGAGCTGTGTGTGTGTGTGTGTGTGTGTGTGTGTGTGTGTGTGTGTGTGCGTGTGTGTGTGTGAGTGCAGTAGTCAAATTACCAAGGGGCTCTGTTTCATTCATCACCATTAAACCTTCTCACAATCTTGATAAATGAATGATTTAGGTTGGGTCTATTAGAAATTGTTGATTATTCCTTTGCATTCTCAGGGAGCAGCTCTTTCCTCCTGGCACTCACAAGGAAATAAACCACTTGGAGAGAGACAGACGGGACACAAGGGAGGGGTTTTCAGCAATACTAAACCTGAATGGATGCTTATCACAGCAGTTAAACTCTCAACCACAGTGAACCACGATCAACATTAACAGGGGCGATGGGTTTCGACAGGGAAACGGAGGCTTCACTGCAACAGAGAACTTCAAACTTCAAACCTCAAGCCAGTGCCGAAACCGGTGGACCACCAGTGTACAATGAGAAACCTTGAAGATGTGGGAGGTGGGGTGGGGACAGGATTAAATGTGACTACATTAAAGTCCACTAGGCCTTTTTGATGAATGAGTAAAGCCCAGAATTACAATTACTTCCATCTCCAGCTAGCCAATGAGGATGTGGGGATTAAAACAAAGCTGGCATGGCATTTACACAAAGGAGCTGACCGGATCATTTAACACAATTACATTCATGACTGCACATGGAAACTCATTAAATCATTCATATTCCAAGTCAAACATTGGCCATTGACGCTGTGGTGCCAAGCTGAAGCATGGGGGAATAATGCTAGGAGGCAACCACCTGTCAGAGACAATTATAGGTCTGGTACTTCCCGAAACTAGGACTCACTTTGCAAACTCACTATTTAGTTTAAGTAAATTCTGCAGTGACAAGTGAGGAAAACGGAGATACAATCTGACAATTACATAAGAGAGAGAGAGAGAAAGTTATCTAATCCCATAGGCAAATATTTGAAGTGAATAACTGCGAATTTCTGCAGATTCTGGAGTGTCGGGGGACAGCCAAACAGCTCGCTTTGATCACACTGATTGTGTATCTGAGTCCTCTGCTGTAGGCAAGTCAATTGTCTGGCACTTGGTTTTCCCACAAAACTAACAGAAACAACGGAGATACACATACAGAACCTTGAGGCTAATCATCAGAATTCAAAGTTTCTCTCAAGTTAAATGTTTTAATCACCCAACAAGAAAAATGATAATGGCAGCACATTAAACATCCTCTCGTCTGTACGTCTTGCTGCCATGGTGAGCGCTCCTCTACTGTTACAGGGTGCATTCCTGCCGCTGTGAGGTCATCTGTATGGTAAACACGTGTGGGGGCCTCTGTGCCGAGGGATTTGGGTGTGGGGAGAGTGTGTGTGTGTGGATGGGGGCATCAAAGCCCTCTGTGATCCCTTTCAAACTAGAAGGGAGATGAGAGCACCTGTGCACTGCTGAGAAATTACGCTATAGGACACGGAAAAGTCTCAACAGTATAATATAGCCGGAACAATCAAACTGTCTTTTTCTGTCTGTTTTTCTCCATTCCTCTCTTCCTCTATCGGTCTAGCTGACTCTCAAACAGCCTTTTCTGACCCTATTCAGATACATGTTGATATGAGTGAACAGAGGCTCGCAGAATTAAAGCAGGGCCTATAAAAGCTGTCAGCAACAAAAACCAGCTGACTGATGGACATCGAGGCAACGCAGCCCAGAATGCACACGGTGTAGATATGGACAATGACAGAGCGCTGTTCGGTCTTTGTGGCGATCAGTTTGAACCAAAGCCCTTTTGTTTCTGCACTGGATGTTATCCAACTGCTCCTTTGGAGGCCACACAACACATACTTCCCATAACCCCATTCATGGCGACAAATATGTCCAAAGTTGCAATTCAGAATCGCTTTTGATTTGCCAGATAGGCCCATTCTATTGTCGGAGAAACTGCCTTGTAAGCAGGAGGGGTATTGACCCACACTGTTGACCTCCTGAGAGAGAAACCGGGTTTCAGTGAAAACAACTCACCCACTGTCAGCGGGGCCACAGACAGAGGTTTTTCTCTCTCTCTCTTAAACACAACAAAATGCTCTCCCCTGATGCTCCCAATTAACTCCGATATGAATCAATCCGTCTAAAAAGCCTCCCTTGACCTGTTCCTTTCTTTGTCATATTTTGCTGTCGAGTGCAGCATTGCATTCCTCTATGGGTACCGCAAAAAAGACAGACAGACTCTCAGACACTTTCTGCAGTTTCTCCTAGTCGACTGTCTCTACCAGCAGCTATCTGGGACATGCCGTACCACATCAGTCCCAGGGCTGTATTTCCACATGCAGGGAGGCTCATCAGCAGCACCTGAAATAGCAGCCGAGGCCTGGGGAGGGATGATACAGGAGGGTACCGAGCCTCACCATCTGCTTCAGATCTAGGACTTGGGACTGGGAGAGTTGCCCGTGCTTCTTATGGAGGCTGGATACAAGACGGGATAAATAGCATCAAAGGTAATTACAGAATGGCCCATCATTCTTTAGCAGAGCACAAGCTTTCAATTACAGCTGGAGTGGGATCACATGCCAGAGAGAGCTGGGTCTCTTGTGTTCTTCTGACATTTTTAAAGAATATTCTGATAAGCTAACAAGGCTCTATTGCCATACCAATTATGGCGGAGGTTATCAATCATGTTCTTACTCCTTTGATAAATGCCTACCATATGGCATAAATTATACAATGAGTAGTTTCAACCAAGCAATCAGATTGGTAAAAGATGTGCCTACTATGTTGGTAATTTCCATCGAGCATGACTGGCCACACATTGACAGAAATGGACCTGGTTTGGATTACCATGTTCAATCTTGTGGTAACCAGAGATTTTGTTAGCAATTTTTCTTGCTTTTTTTTATTATTCAAATGTCTTTACACTAGTTTGTGAAGACCTTTTCAGACATTACACATGCAGTACACACTCATTTGTGCTTCATACCTATTGTGTCACTGTCACAGCCATAATCACAGTAAAGAATGGCCTCTTTGGTTATTATTGATACAGTAAAATAACACTACATAGAATATATTTGCTCTGAAACCCAAATGCAAACCAGGTGACAAGGCTATGCTTAACAGTTTTTAGAATTTGAGTGGATAGTTCCAGCAAAAATGGTAGTCAATGGATGAGACACCTAGTCTAGTCTTGTTTATTTATATACTAGCCTTATTTATATAGCCTTATATAGTCTATCACAAGCATGTCTCTAAGGGCTTTGCATAGCATCATATACAGTACATGTCATATACATACTAGACACAAACACACTCATGCCTGTGGGCAATTTAGGGCCTTCAATTCCCCTGAGGTGCATGTCTTTGGACTCAGCCACCTGAGCTACCAGGACATCCCACAGTCACAATTTTTAACAGACATCACAAGTTTGTAAACTGACTTGGCCCATTCCTCAGAAGTGTCTTTTTGGTTAGGTGTTTCAGTCCAGCTGTAAAACATACTCTTGCCCCCCCCCCCCCCACCTCCCCCTCTCTCCCCTCTCTCCCCACAGCCCTAAGGAGAGGCAGATGGACATGAGGCGATGGCCTGAGGGGTGACTGAATGTTACCAGGCTGCCATGGACTAGATTAGAGTTTCTACCTTTCACAGCCTGGCTCATTAGGGCCAATAACTTGTGACCCAGGGACTTTCAAGTCCCTCCTCACGCTGAGAGCTTTCCAGATTTGTTCAATCAATCACAAATTCATGATAGCTACATAACATGTCTGTGGTTAAAAAAAAAAAGTCAAAGCAATTTAGAGCATTTTTTGAATATACGGCCGATTGCAATATTTATGGTCTCTCATTACCACAACCATTTTTCAAAACCTCTTTGTCTCTCTGAATAACTTGTATGATTGTGCAGTAATATCCAAACACTATGTGTCTCCATAATCCCAATCTTGAGGGTATGGGCTTTACACACAGCTCTTCAAATACACTTGTAAATACACTTATGACCATTAAAAACATTATGCAATGACTAAAGCTGTAGAGGCTAAGTGGCATCCTTGTAAAGAAGTGCTTGTGTAATTATTTCATGACACTGCTGGGACCAGAAAGACATTCATCATGTGCTTGGTATGTCAGACATTGTTGACCCCTCCTCTCCCTTATATCTGGCCCTGCCTGCTGGAATGTGTCACTGATTGCAGTGTGGTTGTCATCTGAGATTACATCACACGCCTGATGTACTAGACCATCTGATATTGAGGCCACCTTTCATGTGCCAGCATGTTTAATTACGGTCTCTGTCTGTCTGATAATGCAAATACAACACTGAAAAGCGACAAATGTCATTTTTAGGGGTGGAAATAAAGTCATCAGAGACACAGTTATGACCTGATGAATAGGCGTGTTTGTCTGAGGTAATTCAGACCTGCCAAACAGGCTGGATACATTCTCTCTGATCACATAAAGCACTGGCCCAACTAGGCACAGGGCTCTGCCAGGCCCATTGAAGCATTTTATCTCAAAATATTACAGCATTGGCAATGTGGGCCCCATTACAACATCTGACTGACACGTTAGCAGCTTCCAAAACCACAGAGAGCGTTCCAGTGGAAGTAGGCTACTGTGATCCAGAGAATGCCTGTTAAATCACAGAGTGGAAAAGATCCTGGCCCACAATCCTCCGCCTCATTCAAACACTGTGAGCTGAACCAACTTCCTCTGGGATATTTTATGAACCAATAGGGGGTTTGGTGCTACTCATGAAATCTCTAAACAGTTCATATAACAAATACACATGGAAAATGTAAACATTATGGTGAGATACAACACATTACTAATAATAATTTACTTGTATTTGAGAAAAGGCTGGAATAATCGCATGCTTTCCAATTGAAGAGAAAAAAATTCTGTTCTGCTACACTGCAAAAAATATCCATCTAAAAATCCAAGTCATTTAGACTGATATATTGACACTTAGCCTACATTTTGTTTTAAGTGTAATTCCAATTGTTTCCAATGCAGTTTTACATTGTTTTTTTGAGAATTTACATGAAACAAGGCACCAGTATCAGGATAATGTCACTTGATTCTTGGTTCATATGCAGTGGAGGCAGATGAAATAATCTCGCTGTAAGATCATGAGACTCAATACTAGACCAGATGACTTGTGAGAGGGAAATTTTTCCAGCACAGGAACTGAAGCAGCAGCTTTGTTTGTTGGTTACAGCCACATCCACACCGCTGGGGGGAAGAGGGCCATGAACTGCCATTAGCCTGTCACTGTTTCTTGGTTCACACTCATAATGATGTCCTAACACACACACACACACACACACACACACACACACACAGGAACACACAAACCCAGACATAAACAGCGCTCACAGAGTTGCACGTAACAGAAAAAATACAAACAATGAAAACATAAAAGCATGTACGCAATCCCCCCCACACACTCACACACACACACAGGAAATGCTCAGTAGTGGCTGGATTCTGAGTTCTTGTGTTTTCTCTTGGGCCCAGGAGTATTGTGGGCGGCAGACCCAAAGAGCTCAGGTTCCTTCCTGCGCTCTGGTTTTTATAGTCTGATTCAGAAACAGCTCAGCCATGGCGACTAACTGCCCTTGCTATTCAAACACAATACAGACCGATAGTCAAAGAACAGATGAAACTGTTGCTGACTGATTCTAACTGGGCAAATAAGTGATGACTAAGAGATGCGATCTGAAAAAACAAAAACACATAATCACTGCCATCCCCATTCAACAAGGTAATATTTTAAATGTGTAATTTCAATAACTGAAATGTAATAATCCCAGACAATTGGATTCAGCTTTCCCAAATGGAACATCAGCCAAAAAGCCACGGTTGCTAGGGCAACGCCCCCCACAGACGAGAGGTCTACAGCAGGCAGGAGAGAGATCAATCACCACGGTCATTACGGTGGCCTGTAAGGAGCGTCGCTCTGATCCAAACTAAATAAGAGAGCGGGTCTGTAGAAGCTGAATGGTGGGAGAAGTAAGCACACTTTAGAAGGAAAGCTGTTTGTTCAGCTGCCGCGCAATATCAAGCCATTCTGTTTGATCTGGACACCGATCTGGTGCTTTGGTCCGACAGTCCGACTGCGCTTTGTGTGGTTGAATGTGTGCTTTGTGTGTGTGTGTGTGTGTGTCTGTTTCTGTGAGTC